>NC_079440.1:35674088-35845268 GCF_903798145.1 Danio aesculapii
TAATTTTCTATTGTTATTTTAGAATTAAAGAGCCCATATTATACATGAAATAGGGTCATATTTTGATTGTAAGGGTCTCCAACAACAGTCTAATATGCATGC
The DNA here is from genome assembly GCF_903798145.1 of Danio aesculapii. NCBI lineage: Eukaryota > Metazoa > Chordata > Actinopteri > Cypriniformes > Danionidae > Danio > Danio aesculapii. Next base: position 35,674,191 of record NC_079440.1, read on the forward strand.
AAGGTCAAAAAACACTTTCATGGTCTTATAATCTGCATTTATTTTTACCTAATTATCCCAGCGACTCCCATATGAATCGTTCAGAGATTCATTTGTTCCCAAACCCCTCCTCAGCGCAAAGCTAATCTGCGCTGATTGGACCGATGACAGCCTGCTGCGATTGGTCGAAACTGACAGCCTTCAGCGCGAGACAGAGTGAAATGCCCAGCAGCTAATCAACAATATAAAAGTAGTCACAGTGCATACACGCTTCATAGTGTAAGGCATGGATTTTGGCTGCCGGTCGGTGAATGTAAATACAGACGATGGACTATTTTATTGAGCAAAAACTCCAGCGCGTTTTAAACGTGGCTTTACACGCAATATGATAATATAAAGAGTTACCTGATACAGTACACGTGGTTACAAGTAACAAAACACAACTAAATACATCATTTGCAAGCTAGAGTAAACGAGGCAACAATTTTAATCGCACACTTACACTTGTGAAATGGAGGAAGAAACTGATCCATGATGCAGATGCACTGATCCATGTTCTGACAGTCTTTAATGATCCTAATTTTAACAAATGGCCGATGAAGTCTTCTTTGTAAGCATGTAGTTTCCAGAAGCACTCGAACTGCTCAAGGCTGGGCTATAATGCTGGAGTTTCATCTTTGGGGAGACTGTCAATAATATCCATCTGCACAGCGTGACTTCATTCGCCCAGTGTCTGTGTGTGTGGGTGGCTTTTTTTTTCTGTGTTAGTGGGCGGGGCCGCAGGTTTCAAATGTCCCGGGTTTGCGCGTGCAACTACTTGTGTTTTGTGGTCGCGTCATCACAAAACACCTAATGACTTGTTATCAAGACGACTCGTTTGAAGCACTTTGAGTCGACTCTTTTATAGATGAATCAGTAGTTTTAAACACTGTACACTTACAGATTTAAGCCTGAGCTGGATATTTCACTTCACTTAGAGCTGTGTTAAACACTACATGGAAGGGCATTTAAAAGAAAACATAATATGGGTAAGATCTGCCTTTCTTTTGATGCTAAACAGAAGCTGGTTGATGCAACATTCATGTTGATATTGGACTATGTTGTCTACTGTACTGTATATGCATGCTTCGTCTCAGAGACTGCATGCACTGGATATTGTTTACCATTGTGCACTAAGATTTGTATCTAGTATTAAATTACTCATCATTGTGTGTTGTTTACTAGGGTAGGTTGGTCTGCTTTGTCCATACGTAGACTCAAGCATTGGCATATCTTTGTTTACAAATCTATATTGGGTTTACTCCCGTCATAGCAACAGAATTGCATTTTTAAAAAACCTGTCCTTAGCTATGGCCTTCGTTCACAGGATATTTATTTACTGTCTGTTCCTAAAGTTTGGCGTGAGATGGGATAAAGGCTTTTAAATACGCAGCACCTTTTGTATGGTATAATCTACAAACAAAGTTGCAGTTTAAAGAATTGATTTTACTAAATTCTTTGAAAAGATTATAAATGATTTAGAAATTGAAAAAGGCTTGTAGATGTCTTGAATAGTTTGTTTTTAAGAGTGATTCATGTTTGATGTCATGTTTGATTGTTTGATGTCTTTTAGCCCCTTGTGACATGTATACTGCCTAATCTTGGCCAGGACACGCTTGTAAAAGAGATTTTTAATCTCAATGTGTCTTTGCTGGTAAATAAAGGTTATGATAATAATAATAATAATAATAATAATAATAATAATAATAATAATAAAAAAAAAATAATAATAATAGTAGTAATAATAAGTAATAAATAGTAATAATAATCAAGAGATTCTGACCTGGGGATAGTAATGTGAATCTAAAAAGTGGCCACTGTTAGCAAAACAATCGAAGCCATGCTTTTTTTGTGAATGAATGATGTTTTGGCAAATAATCCTCAAAAAAAAAAAAAAAAAAAATCCTCAAGTTGAGTTAATTCCAATGATTTTACAATGGTTTACTTATTATAGAGCTTTTTTTCAGCTGTGCTACTGCAGAGTTCCAACAGATTTTGTAATTTTATTCAGTAAAAATATATCTGATTTATCAGAATCAAACCAGTAAGTGACACTGCATATTTTTAAACTCAATTAATTTGTTAAATGATTAGCTTATGCAGTGCCAATTTGTCGCAACCTACTGGTGTAATTGCACTTGTAATTTCTTTAACTTAAAAAGACATGAAACATCAAGCTGAATCTTAAAAGACTTAGAAAGAACCTTAAAAGAAATGTTAAAACATGGTTTACCTTGTTTAATTATTCACAAAACACATGTTGGCATGATATACAGTACATATCAAATATTTTTCACAATGTATGTAATCTGCAGACATGTTCACTTCAACAGATGTTTTAATAAACATGTTCTTCTTACAGTGCCGATTAAATGGGACAATGCTTAAATGGGACGTATTCCTCTTAACAAGATTTAATTTAAATCTCAGGTGTCCTCAGAATGTGTCTTTAAAGATTCATTCTACAATACCCTATAGACAATTAAACTATGCAGTAAATGCCCATATTTGATTGGGAACAAAAGCACATTGTTTTTGTGTGTCTCATTATTCCAGAATAAGGAGGAGCCATTTACAATGTATGTCTTGGATATTCTGTCAAAGCAAAACATTAGTTAGATTTTGATTGAGGTCTATTGTGCAGTGTACACACACATCATTTGTTTGAATTTTAAAGCATTGTCAAATTTTCATATATTTTCTAAACGTACACATTCAAAGCACAGACAAAGAGACGGTCAGACGTCACGTAAAAGGAGAATTCTTTTTAATGCCTTATTGTACTTGAATTGTCAACCAACAAAATCCACTTCTGTGATGGTAAAGAGCTGGGAAAGAAATCACATTTAAGTTAGATCTGTGTATAAATAGGACAACAACATAATATACAGTAACCACTGCTGTCTATAATGTTTATATGAAACAAACTCAAACACTGAACACTGTTGAAATGTTTTTCACTGCTTTTATGTACTGAGTGTAATACTCTAAATAACCCTGTCCAGTTATTCTCCTAAATCTATTAATCTAACTTTTATGAGATGCTTTTCTGTGAACCAGACGTGTATTTTGTCTCCTATATTATTTCACTATTATATTCACTATTTCTCCTATTTTTTTTTTTCAGTGTGCTTAAAAGAAAGTTCCGATAATTGGAAGTGCTTTAGGAAATACTAGCAGGAAAGCAGTGTTTATGGCTATACTAAAGTGTATAGTTGATTTAATTGTATCTACTTGACCCTCACAGTTCTGTTTATCTCTTAATAATTTCCAACTGGCCCCTGCAATTATACAACAAATACCAAATGTACAGATTCAAACATAATCTAAACGCAAAGCGTTTGCCCTTTAATTGCTGCAATTATTGCTTCATGCTATCCAATTAAAGTGAGTGACGGATGCTGATGATGTTGGAGATGGCGAAAGAGAAATGAGCATTTCTGAGGTTAAACAATACTGTTAACAACTGTCTGAAGCAGAATAATGAGGTCTATGTGCAGCGCTGAGCTGCAGACTATTGTCCTTGACCTCTCTCCTGTATTGCTGTCTTTCATTTGTCTGTTTCTAAGCGCCAATTGTTTTTACTTTACACCATCAGCAGATTCAAAGCCCTTCTTACTGCTCTTTCACCTTTTATCATTACTTTGAGACAGCTCAGTGTAGACGTACATAACTGAATCTGAGTCTTTGTGTGGTGTAATGGTGTTAGAGCCAGCGTTGCATTTGAGGGCAAGAACAATAGACCATGTGATGGTGTTGTGGTGTGTGAAAACACTATTCGAGAGGCCAAGAAAGAGGTTTTGTGTTGCCAACTGTAGTCGTTTAAGACGATGACACCATATTTAAACAAGGTAGAATGAAATATTTTTTCATTATTTAAAGAAATCCAAGGCGGTATTCGAAACTGCCCCATATACCCTTCAATAGTGTACTATTTTAGGAAACTGTAATTTTTTTGTGTCGTTCGAAACTCAATTAATCCCACAATGCACTCCAATAACAAGTGTAAAACCCATGCACATTCAAGATACACTCTACAATACACAATACACAAAATGCACTGTAAGTTTGCGCACCGAGTACATTTTCACGTCTGACCACAAGATAGTGACCATATAGCACAGGGCTATTCAATTAGTTTGCCATGTTCATGAAAAGCATCCCAAATGAAGGGCCGAAGAGATATGACTTGCAATAGTGATGACACAACAGCAATATAAGAGCCCATATGTTTTATTTTTGCTCCTTAAGACATCCACGTTGTATTTTCTACATTAAAATGTTAATATGTTGTATTTTGAAACTACATACTATCAGTGCATTGTAGAAAAGGCTTTTTTTACAAACATATTCAAATGTTGTATTTCAAAGCTCAACAAAAGCAGTGCATTGCTTAAGAAGGCTTCTTCTATATTCAGACACATTCATTTGTTATGTTTTGAACTGCATAACAATTAGGGATGCAACAATTATAGATTTTGGTTGTACGATTATAGTCTGAATAATAATCACGGTTTCATAGTTATATCATAGTATAAGTATTTAAATTAACTGTTGTTATCATCTGCGTTCATACATACAAAATCATTTTAATAATTTGTAATAATTCGTCTAACATATCTTTTGTTTACATTGCACGGAAAGCCACGCTCCAGTGTGCGTGCGTATTAGCCTTGGTGTATAAGCTTGGAACTTTAAACTAGGGCACAGTTGGCATAACTTTTAGTTGCAGCAGTTTCGTTCCGTCAACAGAAATGCAGCGTTGAGAAGCCTCTAAGATTGATTTACCGTGACGAATTAAAGCACGGTTAATAGTGAAATCAGCTAATCGTTGCATCCCTAATAACGATATTAGTGGATTGAACAAAAGGCCTTTTCTACAAACATATCCAAATGTTTTCAGCTGCCCGCACCACTTGCTTGATATTACGTGACTCACGCTCTACACAGCTTTCAACTGCAGCTCGTGCTGTACTGAGCAGACGCACATCGCTTCATATCTATAGCGGCCGTTTTTCGACTAAACAATTTATTTTTTGGTCACACTATTTGGAGGGCCAGAACAAATTGCCTCGGGGGCCAAAATTAGCCCGCAGGCTGTCAATTGAATAGCCCTGATATAGCAGAATCCTCTCTGTGAAAGTTTCCAAATAAAATCTTAATTAATGTAACAATTGTAAACATGACAGACATCAAAATACTTTGTTTCGTTACTAATAGACAGCTCGCTAAGTGTTAAATAAATATCACAGGGTCTGACCGAGAAGTTTAAAATCTAATCTGCCTGAGTATATGAATATGAGTATATGAATCTTCATATACTCCTTCATGTGGACCATATTAGTAAATAGGGTTGGGTTCCGAAACCTGGTGCCATTATGGTACCTGTGTCACAGGTATGCAACGGACCGAATCAGCATATAATTTTCGGTGCCTGATTTTGGTGCCACTGGTACTGCGACAAGGACATAAGAAGCATCAAGGGTTGCATCAAGACAGCGATTGTTGGCGACTAGGTGGACATGTCCAGCAATGCGATAAAGTTGAGAATCCTTCAACTTTGTGCAAATGAGGAGCGACTTTCTTGAGCGACAGCCAGTAGGAACACCAGTAGAGCTCACGTGATCACGTGATCTCGCTTAGAGGCTGGTTGTATTCTCCGTGCTGTAGACCTACACATCCCAGCATTTGCAGCAGGTCGCCACCCAGAGCAACAGGCAGCTACAAAGTCGCTTCTTGTGTGAATGAGGCAGTAGTAGGGGATTTCGGAGGCAGCCCTTGAGTAGCTGGTTTAGTTGTGTTTAATTAAGGTAGGAGCTACACTATTCAGGACAGTGGCCCAGCAGGATTATACACCCCTGTTTTTAACTCTATTTATAACCATTAAATTCAACATGTGTCATTTTCAGGCTCTCACTCATCCATTAATGTACTCATAGACTTGTTATAACTCCTGCAAGCTTATGTATGACTTACAGTAGCTGCCTTAGTCCCTACAATCCTAAATGATTCATGAGGAGTCTGGCTTTTGGTTTGGTTCACATAAAATTCTACCAAGGTGATGTAACCTGTTGGAAAGATGACAGATATGCCATGTAACGAAGTCTGTTGAGCATTCACATACGAAATGGGAGCACCCCAACTTGGTCAGTTAGTTACCAATCTTTTTTTACCAACCCAACATGTCCACCAATCTCTCACCCACACCTTGCTTGTGAATTAACCTGAGACTGCACATTCATCATCTGCCTTAACCCCTGAAACACCTGCATCTCCCCTGTTCGCTTTCTGGGCTCTTAAATCTCCACGCTGATACAATCCATGGCAGTGAATTATTGTTCAATTAACCTTTTTCACCAAAACTCACCATCATTGTCACCTACTACATGAAAAAGGTCTGACAGACACAAAGCTCCAATTCTCTCCTCCCTTTTTTAATTTGATTGTATTACAGATAAATTGTGTTCACACTGCAAAACACCACAAGGAAGCCTCAGCGGAATTCAAAAGTGTGCTGTTGCTTTTGTTTTTAGTGGCTTGGTGCCAGACTTTTCCCTATACAGTCCAATAGTAATATGCTAATGTGAATCTCATTAGCCTTTCACTGACTGTCTGATATATGCACAGCTAAAATGGCTGCTGTACTGGAACCCGTTTCTTTGAAGCTTCTAGTAGCAAGTGAATTGGACTTTATTGCCAGGAAAGTGCAACGCTGCAAGTTTTCTGCTCTTGAACTTTGTCCTTTGAGGTTTAAGTGCATCATGAGTGTTTTGTTGAGTTACTGTGAGGGTCCTTTTTTTAGACAGGCCGTTTTGGTGTGGCGAAAGCTTGCTCGCTGCATGCATGACTGGCATCCGGCTCTAATGAATGCTAACATCTGCATGTTACGTAAGTGCAGACAGGGCTTTTTGGAGTCTAAGAGATATTTTTAGAGATCTATCTCTGTCATCGTGTCCTGGTGTGTTTCTCTACTTATTCCGACATCTTTTGGTTACATTTTATTTCTGTTTGGAAACCTTGAGAGAAAAATGCTGTTAATACTTGAGTGCATGTGACTTTCGTGTGTGTGTGTGTGTTGTTTCCTGTGATGCTTGGGCTTAGGGCTTGGGTGATAGATTACAGTTTGTACATTGAAAAAATTATGACATCTATGGAAAGCCATCATAAAGATAGCTGTACAAAAGATTGCAGAGGTTTCAGCTGCTACATTGTGGCAAGGTTATAATAGTTTTAGATTTTTCATTAGTTTTTCTTTTTATTTCGTTTTTGTTTTTTGTTTTCTAATTCAGTTAGTTTTAATTAGTTTTTAGAGGCAGATTTACTAGTTTTTATTAGTTTCTATATTTTGAAATTTCTTAGTTTTAGTTTAGTTTTGATTAGTTTCAGTATCAGTTTTAGTTTTTTTATAAATTAGGATACTTGTTAGGTGCTAGATACAAAATCCTCAGGCCTAAGCAACGTTACCGTTCAATATCTGTGCAATGCTGCTTCTGGGGATAAATACACAGTAGTGATGGGATGTTCAGGTCTTTTCCGTGAACCGGATGTTTTGTGACAATTCCCCCATGTTTGGGCTCAACATATCAAAAATTGCGTTATGTAGTCAGCAATAATAATTTCAGCCAGGTAAAATATCACCATGATCTGAAAACCCAACTGAAGCATGATTTACTTATTTAAATTGCATTACGATTTTCTGTTATTTAATTCTGTGAAATAATCATTTCGCCAGATCCTCTCATTTAATCCCTTGGTTTACCCGCACTGCCTGCAGTTGTTCAAGTTTAGTTCACGCACAGCAGGCGTAAAACTGGCATTGCGAAGTAAATAGATTTACTTCTAAAAGGCTTATGTATTAAATACATTCACAAAGACTAACACGAAGGATGTTTTTGCTATAATTTTAGTTAGTTTCAGTTAGTTTTTTATGAGAACAATACAGTTTTAGCTAGTTCTAGTTATTTTTTAAAAAACTCGTTTTTGTTTTATTTCAGTTAACGAAAATGTTTTTTCAATTCTAGTTTTGTTTTTGTTTTTCCGTTTGTTTTCATTAACTATAATAACCTTGCATTGTGGGCTATTGTTTGTAGATCTTTGAGAAAAAGTCATGAATTTAACCCATTTTGGAACATAATAATGCTGTAAAAACAAAATGTTAAAAAAAGTGAAGCACTTTGCATACTTTCCACATCCACTGCACTAATTATGCTAATATTATTCTACTTTTTCTTTCTAAATCCACTTTTCTTCCTCTGCAGGGGCACATCAGTCATAAGGGATGTCTTTTTATGTAATTTTACATAACTCTATTAGCCATTATATTTGTGCAAAACTGCTCGTTTTTCCCTAAAATTGAATAATTGCAATGTCTAATCCACACATATATATCTCTATGACTTCCCCTCTCAATGCTCAGTTATAATTGCTCTTGTACATGTCTATAAGCCGCAGTGCCAGGGCTAGATTTGTCTGTGTGCCAGTGTGTTTGATGTTGGTTCCTGCCGTGTTTTTCCAGCTCCGCCGGCAGGAATGGCAGCCTGAGCTATTGTTTTGGGGCTTATGTTTGATGGGTTTTTGGTCTGGGCGGAGAAAGGCAAATTCAGAGCTGAGTTTGATGAAGTAGCTTACTTCTCTCCCATTGATAATCGATTGTGCATTCTGTAGATATGCAGGTGTGTGGTAAAAATATATTCCCATTTACTATTTTTGTCATGTTGACATTTTCCTGATCTTATATCTGATTTAATAACAACTATGGCCTTATGGAATAGCAAGGTGTGCAATGCTTGCACACTTATGAATCAGTCAGACCATACAGTATGTCTTCTTGCTATTGTATAATTATTGCCTGTTGTATAATAAGTCAATTATACATCAAACTCATGCTGCCCTTCTGAATGCTTTATAGTACTCTACACGAATAAGTAGCTAAAGGTCCCAGCCTTTTAGATTTATTCAAACACACTGATGATGAACATTTGCTAAGCATATTACTGTATGTAGTGGATGTTTAAATACCTTTTTACAATAGTTTTTTTATTTATTTATTTTTTGCGATCAAAATATGCAGTATGGCGATTGTTACTGACAGTATATTGAAGCCAATATTTGCTTTATTTTTCTGCTTGATTTGACTTTTTAATGTTTTTTGTTTGTTTGTTGCATATAAAAATAAAATTTAAAACTAAAATAGAACTGATATAACGTGGTATACATATTACCTGTTCAGGCTATAGACATTGAAGTCAGAATTATTAGCCTCCCTTTGATTTTTTTTTTTTTTCTTTTCTTTTTTAAATATTTCCCAAATTATGTTTAGCAGAGCAAGGAAATTTTCACAGTATGTCTGATATTTTTTCTTCTGGAGAAAGATTTATTTGTTTTATTTCGACTAGAATAAAAGTAAAAAAGTTTATCTAAAAGGTAAAAATTATTAGCCCCTTTAAGCTATATATTTATTATTATTATTTTTCTACAGAACAAACCATTTTTATACAGTAACTTGCCTAATTACCCTAACCTGACTAGTTAACCTAATTAACCTAGTTAAGCCTTTCAGCGTCACTTTAAGCTGTATAGAAGTGTCTTGAAAAATATCTAGTCAAATATTATTTACTGTCATCATGGCAAAGATAAAAATAAATCAGTTATTAGAAATGAGTTATTAAACTATTATGTTTAGAAATATGTTGAAAAAATCTTCTCTTCCTTAAACTGAAATTGGGGAAAAAAACGGGGCTAATAATTCAGTAGGGCTAATAATTCTGACTTAAACTGTATGCAAAGAAGAAAAAAATCATAGATTACAGGAAAGTACCTAGGCTTGTGTGAGAAAATACTTTACAAAATAATTTTCCGCTATCTGTGTTGCCATAATAGTAACTTTACAAAATATAAAAGCAATTTTTTTATATAACTTTACAAAATATAAAAATCCTACTGTATAGTATGGAAGCATATTCCAACACTGAGTCTCTTGATGTACTGTTTGTTCCGACAGACTCTGTGAACCAGTGTTTGTGTAGCCCTAAATGGACGTCGGCTCCCTCTGAGTGGACACAGATCATTAGAAGAAATGCTCAGTTCCATTTCTTGAGAAAGAGATGTTATCTAATGCACTTCATTTTTGTTCATTTAGTTGTTTGCAAATCACAAAATACCTTGCAAATTGCAATGGTTATGCTCATTCTGCCAAGAGACACGGGGTACGTTTCACTAAATACCATTTTATGCTTTATATTTATGCGCTGTAGAAGTCATAATTTTCATATGTGGTTTATCATGCATGTAGTTCATATTTCTTGCATACTTTAATGGTATGCAGTGGGAAATGTTGATCTTAACTGGTTTTAATAATGTACTCTTAGCACTGATAGCCTTTTGTGTTTATGACTGCTTGCTTGACTAAACGTGGCCATCAGCCATGACAGACAATTCAGTTTTAGATCTTTTTTGGATAAAAGTATAAAGTATACAAGTCTTTTTCTTTTCAATACTCATGGATATTATGTAAAATCTGCTGAATTATTATTTGCCCCTGTTAGCATTTGGTATTAAAATGTGTTTTGGTTGAACGGATTGCAAGTAGACAAGGGAGACAATACTGTTTAAACCTGATATTTTAGCCTGTCTCTTTTGTCCACTTTTAATCACTTTACGAATTTATTTGAGGTTAGGTTCTATGACCTAGTCCAATATTCCTAATAATGTTTAGGCTACAGTGACTGAGAGAGCTCAAAATCAATGCTAGTTAAGAAAATATGAAAATACAGAAATGCTCTGCAAAAAGCGTAGACCACATCAGAAATATGTCATGAAAACTGATACCAACAATTCGTTGTCGGTTATTTGTGTTACTTTTGTTTGTTGTTTGTTTGTTTGTTTATTTGTTAGTTTGTTTGTTTATTTGTTTGCTTTAATGTCTGTTTGTATATTATAGTATACTATCTCTTTACAGAAAGCGGACAAGTTCGACATTTTTGGGTTCCCCTGACACACGGCAAACTTCGAAGTAAGATGTTTTATTTAGTCTCATATTTGAGTTCTGTTAACTGTCATGACTTATTATGAAAAAATCTTATTTTATTTGCGCATGTAATATTTTCAAAAAAAAATTCTTTGCCGAGTGCTAATAATAAGTAGTAATAATCTTTTGTCAATCTTTTGTCATGTGTAAAAAAAAAAAGAATCAATAGTAGTCAATGACATAATAGTAAAACTGTAATCATTTCCATATCCATGGATCCATGGTCAATGCATTAAGTTGCGGTCAGTTTTTTTTTTAATAGTTATTTCAATATAACTTAATTAAACTGCTGAATCAGTGTTTCAACTGGGGAAAAGTGGCAGTAAAACAGTTTAAATGTGTTGTGAAAGGACACAAATTCTACTTTACTTTACTATGTCAAACTTGCGCTCTGATTTGTTGCTGAATAACCAGTCAGAGGGCTTTCTAAAGCCGACGTATGATACCGATTTGATGTGCTCAATCGGGCCACTGAGCTCCAATGTGAGAGTTGACATGTGGACCACGGCATACCAACTAACTTAATCATCAGCTTGGTGTGTCCCAGTCTTAAAGAAGAGATGAGTTGACAGAGGAGAGTAAGCACAATATTATGTTATGTTCCAGTCACCCTAACTTAAAAGTAAAAAGAATAATTTGCCCAAAAACAAAACTTACCTCATCAATTATTGTCCCTCACGTAGTTTTAAACCATTATGAGTTTCTTCTGTTGAGCAAAAAAGAATATATCTGGAGAAAGCTGGTTGCTCATCGACTTCAAAAGTACACTCAAAAAAAGGTTTGTTGTTTGTTCAAACTACTTATTTAAAATGAGCTGAAACAACACAATTTTTGAGGCTTTTTGGGGACAACTTAATTGTTTTATGTTCAATCCACTTATATTTGTAAAACACAAATAAGTTAACTTAATTCCTTCATGTTGGCCCAACAGAAATCGATTGAGTGGAACCCAGCATTTTTTTTAAATGTAGGGAAAAAAATTGAAGTAAGTGGGTCCCAACAAACATCATTTTTCAAAATCCTTATTGTTCAACAGAGGAAACAAACTCAAATAAATTTTGTAAAAGTGAAGGGTGAGTAAATGATTTTCATTTTTGGGTGAACTATACCTTTAAAAAACTCAGAATGTCATACCTGTCAACATTGGGATGTAAAAATAAGGCATATGCATACCATAATTGTCAGTAATATGTAAAATTATTATTATTTACAAAAGAAAAAATAAATAGACATAAGCAGCAAATAAATTAGCAAACAGTTTAGCTTATTAAAATTAATAGCTATTATAAAGAAATCAAGTTATCAAATCTTATTAATCTTCTCTTCACTGTATAACTTGCACATTCTGATTAAACAGCAACGAATGAAAAGAATAAAATTTTCATTTGATTACATTAAATAACAAAGGTTTCACTTTAAAAATGCACACTTCTAACGTGATAATGAAAGCATTCGATTGCTTTCCTAACTTTTTTTGCTCTTTTAGGATAACATTAACTGTGTTTGAAAAAAAAAACCCACCATGATCGACATCTTTAGATGTTGTTATTATTATTTCTTATGTGTATATGTCTGTTCAAACATGCATCCAAAACCCAGACTTTCGCTTTGCTTCAAATTGCGTGTCCAGAATCTGTTTGGAAAACAGCGTCTATTTATCACTATGGAGCGCGTCAGCTGACAGTCACGCACCGCTATATTACTGTTTTGAGGATTGCATAGGAGGGGTGATGGTACCTGTAATGAAAAGGTAGGGAATCACGCCGTTTTTATATTTATTTCAAAGTGTTCTCATGCCTAAATGAAACAAAAGCACAGAACCGATTCGCATTTAAGAGCAAGGAGCGTCCCCTGGTGGTTTGACGGTATGGGTATATTATTGCCACCCTTCATAGAAAGATTGAAAATATGGTAGAAATACAGGAAAATACCTTTATGATAGCGGGATAGAACTGTAAAAATATGGGAGAATCCGTGGAGAAACGTGAGGGTTGACAGGTATGGATTGTTCTCAAACCTCGTTTAAACCTGTATTAAGCATTGTCCACTTGTAATTTAATCGACGTGCACAAGATCTTAAAACCTGATCAATTATTTTCCCTTTGATCTCAGCCACTTTTCTCTCTCTCATCTTCTGTAAAATTAGCTAATTTGCATAAATCAAAACATCACAAAACAGAGCACAATATAAGATCCCCTGTGTCAGACTAGTGTGGTCCCTCAAATCATTTCTTTGTTTTTGGGAAACCATCTGCTGTGGTTTGCCTTTCTCATGCTTTCTTTTGACACATGCAACCAGACCTGTGGGTTTTCTCATGCTCCGAAGGCCTTGTCAGATAACACTCACGTATACCTATACATTCCCTTGAGCCCAAGTGCATCTCACAAGCATTTCACTTCTCTCCAGCCTGATATTTAATAATCCATTAAGCGAGTTTATGTAACACCAACCATGCTAATGTGTTCCTTTTGACATTGGGTGGGCCCATTATAGGCTAGCAGCGATTCCCAGGGCTGCAAGTCTAGATTGATGGGTTTGACCCATTCGCTGACGTCCTCTCTGTGAATATTGCATTACAGTCAGCTGGCCTTGGAGACAGGTACTCTTCTGTTTGTTTTGCATGTCGGCTTGTCCAGACGCCAGACCCTGTATTGGATGCCGCAAGCAATTATTTGTCTGCTAATGCCTGCACATCGATATGGGAGCACTTTACTAAAATGATAAACAGACCGTTTGTATCCATGGCATTTCTCAAAGAGATCTCCATGACGCTGGTGACATCATTACTCGAAGGCAGCTGTACATCAGAGGAGCTTGTGGAGAATGAGCAGTGTAGGTTCCTTTGTCTTCCAGTCACGGTCAGTGTTTGGAATAATACATCTGTCAAAGCTTAATTGTGCTGGGGATGTTTCAGGAATAGACTTTTGTGCTCTCCGCTCGCCTGTAGATAAGCCAGCGTGTGATACAGCAGGGGAGAATGGTTATCCTCTGGAAATTAAGCAGGGAATTAAACAACAAAATGGGCCGCCTGTCGGGTTTTAACTCAACAGCGATACAAATCTCCACCTGCTCACAGCACGTGCCAATGTACCTGCATGCATTCACGCAGTCTGATCTGATCCGTCACCTCGACCTACACCTCCATCCTCAGCCCCCCCACTGAAGCCACTTTTTCCATCCAAACTTCAGCTTTAATCATGTGAAATTCATGAGAGCGGCAGCAGGGAGGTTAACGAGATGTTGTATAAAAACCGAGCGCTCGCAATACGCACCCTCCTTTATCTACTGAGCCAGATGCTGCAGGCTTATTTAGCTTTTGTTATAAAGAAATTTGATTAATTTGACTATTTTGAATATTAAATTGTGCTGTTATGCTGACATTTACTGATGTCAGTCATCAGAATGCTTAATCCCTCAAAAGCGCTGCTTCTGTAATTCCCATTCTACTGTCTGGTCCGTCATTACTGAATTTCATTGAGATGGAAATGACACTGAGGAGAAGGAAATCCAAATGAGGATAAACGGTAGCATTGTTCGTGATGTTGGAACGGGAAGAGTGTGATAGTCATGGAATGTGTCTGGCCAACTAGTTGGAATGGTTCCACTGCATTTTTTGTTGACTTCATTATTGTTGATGCATCCAACCAAGCACACAATACATAATAAAATGAATGGTTCCCCCCAAATTAAAATTCTGTCATTATTTATTCACCCTCATGTTGTTCCAAAGCCAAATTACTTCCTTTTTATATCCAACACAAGGGTATTAAATACAGTCAAGCCCAAAATGATCCATGCCCCTGGCAAATTCTGACTTAAAACATTTCTCAGCTTTTATTTACATTTGAACAAAAACTTTAACTCTTATACATTATCTTATTATATTTTGGAAGAGGCCTATGTCATTTCTGAAGAAAAAAAAAACATGCTGGTTGAATAAATGTCAGAATTGCCAGGGCTATGAAAAATTTCAGGTTTGACTGTATATTTATGTATATTCTGGGTGTTCCTCTCAATACACATAATCGAAGTGTTCTACTTACCCCACTCCGAGCAGGATATTAAATTATATGCAATAATTAGATGCTTTGTTTCCAGTGAGAAACTTTCTCATGGTTTTATGACCAGCAGAGAAGATTACTGTAATGGACCCCTCACCGGCCTTCCCAAAAAGACAGGCAGACAGTTGCAGCTCATCCAGAACGCTGCTGCCAGGATTCTGACCAGAACCAGAAAATCCAAAGCGCATCACAACTGTCTCCCAGTTACATTCAGAATATATTTTAAAGTATTAATACTTGTCTATAAATCACTAAATGGCAATGGCCTCAATACATTTCAGATATGCTCACTGAACACAAACCCAACAGATCACTCAGATCATTAAGATCAAGTAAATTAGCAATTCCAAGACTTTATTAAAAGCAGGATGTATCTGCCTTTATCTACTGCGCCCCCCACTGCTGGAACCAGCAGAAATGATCAGATGTGCTCCTACATTACGTAAATTCAAATCAAGACTGAAAACACATCTGTTTAGCTGTGCTTTTACTGAATGAGCACTGTGCTACGTCCAAAAAATTGCGCTATTATGTCTTTCATTTCTTTTTATATTCCTTTATAACCTGCTTTAACACATTTTAATCGTTTTTTATGTTTTTAATCATTTTTTATTATTTTACTAATTTTTAATTTTCTTGTTTCTTTTATTCTTGTTAATGTAAAGCACTTTAAAATACCATTGTGTATGTGCTAAATAAATAAACCTGCCTTGCCTTAAAGATCACAGTCTCTAGGTTGTGCCGTTTTATTTTAAAATAGTGAGATTTAGTTGTACAGCTCTTACCTCCGTTACACTCACCCCATACAAAACTCACTCCAGGTCACAGCACATGGTTCCACTGTTTCTGCATACAGTAGTCCTTCTTCTACTCAATTCGGTACAAGCAAGATTTGATCCGACAATTTCACCATGGGACGTGAGCACATGGATGCATTAAATCAAGTGCTCAAATGAATGTTGTTGTTTTTTTTACTTCATATTCTTTTTTTAATCCTGAAAATGAAAATAAATAAATAAATAAATAATGGGTTTCTGATGGATGGAAAAATATTTATTGAGTCATGATTAGGTATGTTTATGAAGTGATTTTCAAATAATAATTTGTTTTGGCCATTTACACAAATGATTTTGTAAGCTTGAAAATGTAAATGTCTTTTAGAGTGCTGCAAAAAGTATTGAAGGTATTGAAAATTATACCATTGTGTCATCATATCTATGTAAACTACAAAATTGTGAAAATAATTACATCAAAAGCATGCATATTGCATGGTTAATCTATAGCAGGGGTGCCCAAACATTTTCGTATGAAGGGCCAAAAACCAAACATCATTGAGGGCCTTGGGCCGAAGATAAATACACCAAACTGTTTTACATTAGAGTTGTCATAGGTCATTTCTGGATTTATTTAAAAATATTTCAAAAATAAATAGAAAACATTACTTTGAATCATATTAACTAATGCAGTGTAATTTTTTAGTTATAACTTATTGCAATAAAAGCATAAACAATCACATTTAAAACACAATGGAGTTCAGTGCCTAATACACTCGAATACAAGGCCTTTGCCTTGATTTGCTCACCAAACTCCCTGCATTGTTCTCTATCTGACCAGTGACAGTATGTACATTTTAAACTAAATTACAGCATTTAAATTGAAACATTTAATTTTAGTAAGCTGTTTTTTGTAATTTAACAATAAAATAAACAAATGAAAGGTTACATTAAACTTGAAATGACAATCTATAAACCATCCCCATCATTCTTCCTCTCTTTCAGATGGGATGGCGGGCCAAATCAAAGCTTACCACGGGCCCTAGTTTGGGCATCTCTGATCAATAGGCATGCAGAAGTACTTGGCAACCAACTGTATGTGATAGCCAACTATTGGCTTGGCATGCATTTTGCTTTC
This sequence comes from Danio aesculapii, assembly GCF_903798145.1. NCBI lineage: Eukaryota > Metazoa > Chordata > Actinopteri > Cypriniformes > Danionidae > Danio > Danio aesculapii. The sequence goes on from NC_079440.1 coordinate 35,691,208, forward strand.
AGTGTTTTTCAAAACACACTTGAACTCTTTAGCTTTTCAATACATTGTTGTCAATGTCCTCAAATAAAGTCTGTTCAACACATAAATGCATTGTACAACATGCAGTACACTTAAACTGTATTTATAGTGGATAGTTGTTTTTTTTTTCTTTTGGTATAATTATGAAAGAAATTACCTTTTGTGTTCGACCGAAAAGTCAGAAGGGTTTGAAAAGAAACATAAATTTTTAAGCATTTAAGGCTCACCTCACATCAACTTGTAGCTGAATTCTTATGTAATGGAGAGAGAAAGCTAGCGAGAGAGTAACAGGATAGAAAAAGGAACGAGCAAATTAGCTGACAAACTGATGGCTGAGGATCTTTTCAGCACATCCAGTTGCTCTTGATTTCCTCTTTCTGGCTTTTATCTGCACTGCCAAGCACATCAACAGATCTAGTGTAGTCATCAGTCTTCTTCTTCCAGGGCTCAATGCAAGACCTCTGATATCTGAAACGAGACATTTCACCCTTGTCTCCACAGTTCACTAGTGCCTTGCAACTGCAGATAAAATATTGGGTGGAAAAAGGCCAACAGCCTTGAACGGGACATTAAAGTAGACAATAAATGATTCCTAAATCGATCTGACCTTTTCAGCAAATATATTCAGCTCCACAGAAATCGTCTGCTTTGGTTAACTTGGTGCAAGTATCCATCTGGGATGGCCGGCAGAACAGATGCCATCCCCAACTTGGCCTCTCCATCATGGAATTTAATAGGCCATAACAATAAAAGCAGGAACACTGGGTGTGCCCGAGGGAAATCAACAGTGTGCTTGGCCAGGCAGTTAGAAACTGTATGTGTGTGTGTAAGTGAGAGAGCAAGTGAAAGAAAGGGAAGGGTAGAGCAAGAAATAAGCACAAATAAAGAGGCTTTCTTTCTGCTCTTCTCAAATGATTCCCAACTGCCCAGGAGCCTTTTGTAATTATGCTGTAAGTGGTCAGGTTCCTATGACAAACTGACAGTAAAATCAGCTCATTTATATCATAATGTTTTTTTGTTTTCCTCTTACACCTGCCACTAAGTCGTTCTGTTGTTTGCTTCTTTGATCCATTTGGTGTTGCGCTGCTCTCAAAAGCATGTACATAGTAATTGAGTTACTGACTGATGGAGGTCTAATTAGTCTCAGTCCAGCACTTATGCTGAGTGATTTTTGCCCATGTAATGAATGGCGCTTGTTATGAAGGAACATGTTTCTAATAGGCCAATACTGTCATTTTCCGCTGGCTTTCTATCATGGTTAAACAATAATTGTGTAAAAAATCTCCCGGCTATAAATTATGCTCCCAAACAATGTCACATATGCACACATGCTCTTGTGCATGTTAAATCTTGATCTTTCATAATTCATTAGTTTTGCTTTGTTCCATGGTAATTGTGTATGTTAAATCTTGATCCTTCATAATTTAGTGGTTTTGCTTTGTTCCACTTCTAGCTTCACTTTCTCACTTCAGTGACCCTGTTTTGTTCCAAATGGGACACATTCTGTACACTTGTAGATGTACAATGGGCACCATGAGCCTAGTCTGTCCCCTTTCCGGTGGGGACTGATATGCACTAATGATGTAACAGACAGTTAAATCTGTTTGTCACAAACGTATGGACCACAAAGACAGGGATTATGTCTGACCTGTGTGTTACTCATAGAGTTCTCTTTCTATGATGAACTTTGTTGGATATCCTACTGTGTTTTTGTACTGCATATGATATTGCCGTTCATTTCATACCAGGTGTATTGATTGGACTATGATGACATAATATAAAGCACTATGAACAATCAATTTAGAAGAGTAATTAATACACAATACACTGGTTCTGCTTTATGGATTTGATTCACTGAAATTTCTGGTCCACAGGAGTCTTTCGCTATTTATTGGACTATGATGATCACTTTGTATAGGTATAATTCAGTATGAAGGTCCAACAGCTTAATTTTGGATTGATTAAAAAATGTCTGGTCCACAAGTTTCTTTCCCTATTGCATTGTAAGTATCATAAAGTGTATGTTTTACTTCTCTTTTTTGCAAGCTGGTTGTTTGTCCCTATAGGTGAAGTGGGTTTATACAATTCAGAATAGCTGTATTGCTTAGTAATGTTGCTTTATCGCAGCCTGACATTTTTATATATAAATTCGACATAAATTGTTTGTATATATGAATTGCATTTTTATGTATTTTTAAATGAATAAATATGTTGATGTGAGCATTAATTCGTTTACCCTAACACCAATTATGCAGTTTTTAATGCAGAGGGCTATCAGTGTTAAATTACATTTTTATTATGGTTCATTAAGGATGAGTTTCTGCAATTCATAATTCCGCTTTCTGTTAATTATTTATTCATTTAGGATTTGGTCTACGCTGGTTACTTGTTTTTTTATTACTTTATTTAAAAAGTTATAGTTAAAAATGGTGTTTCACAATTGACTGGACCACGGCGATCAAATTCAGAATCACTATAATATCTAAAAACCAATATCTAAGAGTTATTATTACAGGAGTTGGACTACACCAAATGCACATTATTGTTTTACCATATCACCCTGCAGCCCAAGACTGGTTACTCTCACTGAAGCTAAGCAGGGCTGAGCCTGGCCAGAACCTGGATGGAAGACCACATGGGAAAACTAGGTTACTATTAGAAGTGGTGTTAGAGAGTCTAGCAGGGGCCTGCAGCCTGTGTGAGTCTTAATGCCCCAGTAAATTAAAGAGGACACCATACTGTCAGTGTCCCCCTTCTTTTGGATGAGACATTGAGTACTGACTCTCTGTGGTCATTAAAAAATCCCATGGCACTTAGTAGTAAAGAGTATGGGTGTAACCCTGGTGTCCTGGCCAAATTCCCTCCATTGCCCCTTACCCATCATGGCGTCCCAATCATCTCCATCCACTGAATTGGCTTTATCACTGTCTCTCCACTCTACCTGGTATGTGGTGAGCACTCTGGTTCTGTTGTCCTGTGGCTGCCATTGCATCATCCAAGTGGATGCTGCACACTGGTGGTGAAGTGGATTAACCCCCTCTCATGATTGTGAAGCACTTTGGGTGTATGGCCATATACAATAAATTCCCTAAATAAATACACATTTCATTTTGATTCACTAAAAGTTCACTAGAGACTGCACTGATCAGTCATTATAGTTATGGCTCACATTTTACTTCATTCTATTTTCACTCCATATTGCAAGAGTGTGTTTTCTGTGATTTACAAAACACAAATAGAACTTTTATTCATCAAAACATATTGTTCTGTTCTATAGAGTGCCTATATTTGCATGTCTAAACTACCTTTGAAGAGTTCTGATGCAAAAGCTGCTAAGTGCCTTCTAAAAATTGTCTTCTAAAATGATTTTTGAGGCTCATCTGTGTAGATTCAGTGATTTCAACTTTATGGCAAAGAATAGGTTATTTTTCATATAGCCTTTAAAGCAGGGGTGCCCAAACTTTTTGGTATGAAGGGCCAAATTTTAATATTAAATAAAAAACAAATATTATTGATAGCCGTGGGGCCAAAGATAAATACACCAAACAATTTAACATTATAATTGCCATGGCTAATTTCCATTACAAAAATAAATAGAAAACATTACTTTGACATGTATTAACTAATGCAGTATTACTTTTTAAATTAGAAATAGTTGTTCTCTATTCTCTATTCATCGCATGTACATTTTTTAAAACTAAATCTGATTAATTTACATCATTTACATTGAAACATTTAATGTCAGATAGCTTTTTTGTAGCTTAACGATAAAAAACAAATATAAGGTTACATTAAATTTGAAATGACAACCTGTATACCAGGGGTGGGCAAACTCGATCCTGGAGGGCCGGTGTCCTGCACAGTTTAGCTCCAACTCTGCTCAAACACACCTGCTTATAGATAATTAGGGATCTTGGAGACACTGATTAGCATGTTAAGGTGTGTTTGATTAGAGTTGAAGCTAAACTACGCAGGACACCGGCCCTCCAGGACCGAGTTTGCCCACCCCTGCTCTATACCTTTGGGAGGGTTGCAAATCAAAGGGCCAACTTTGGCCTGCGGACCCTAGTTTGGGCATCTCTGCTTTAAAGTGAAATAAATAAACATGAACATAGGAGACTGAGAAAAATTTTCAGACGGCACTTTTGCATCTGAACTCTACACATATCATTGACCTTCAATATACAGTGCAACACACCTTTTAACCCGAGTTATTTTTGTACAGTTAAACCTCACCCTTGCTTAAGCATTCACATCACAATGAAGGCCATGGCTGCAAACTATTTATGACACTCTCCTCTGACACTGTCAGTCAAGCTCGGATGATTGACAGCTGAATTCAGCGTCACTCCTTTACCCCTGAACATGATCACACATGTGATGTGCGTGACGATAAAAATGAAAGGACCACCGCTGGACAGTGATCCTATTTGTGAGCACATTATGATGCATCATTCTGCTACAGGTCATCTCATTATAGGCTCACACAAACTGCCATTAATACTGGGAAATCTCTTATTCCAAGCCGCCCACCAGACATGCAATTGGTGCTTGCTTCAGGCTTAAAAGGATATAAGTCTTTCTGGAATGTCCCTCGTGAATTTGCTGTTATGGGGGGCACGCGTCAGTTTGGGGAATCATGGCATGGGTGTAAATGGGGGGTGGGGGGTGGTGCTGAATGAAGCCTGACCCGCGGTCCTCATTAAAGTGGGCCAGAGGTGGCAGATTGAGATGGATTACAGCAATTGGCTGGGATGAGATTGCAAAGAACACTGTGAAAGCCAGGCTGTTATGTTTAGGGGTGAGAAGATGTGCATGTGTGTTAGGTTATGTATGGATATACTCTACTGCGTTGAATTCATTAACAACAACACCGATTAGTTGTAATTTCACAGGATGATCAGCAAAAAAAGGACATCAGATTGGATTTGGTTTAACCCAATCACAACTCTGTTTTACAGTCCACTGCCTGATGCTTTTTCTTCTGTGCGTATGTGTGTGAGTGTGTGTGTGGCTCTCAATATCAAGCCTTTGTGGTTTCATTACAGTCGGACACTCCAAATGCATCTAGTCCTCTGCCATAAAGAATTCTCATTAAGATGATAGAGACTGTGGTATAAAATAGGTAGGAAAAGGGCAGGAGGGGATTAAATGGGTTTTTAGTCCATCTGAGGCTGGTAGCGGGATAGAGAAACTCTAAACAGTAGGCTATAGCAGATTCATCAGATGGTGGACTGTACTTAGGTACTGACCCGGTCTGACTTCTCTCTTCATATGTTCTCATTTGAAACTGCAGTAGTGCTTTTGGCAGCTACACAGTGTATATTGCAGTTTAAAAACCTTCCAAATGAATCTAGCTTGCAGTTGATAACTGTGCTATTACTTGTTGTGTAGTAAGTGGTGGTCGTGAACTTTTCACCTAATTGTTATGGTACTGGATAAACGAGTCATTGGAGTATTCGTGATCAAGAAAAAATAGTCCCCAGTGCCAAGTTAGAAATGTACACTACAGTTCAAAATGTTGTGGTTGGTAAGATTGTAGCTCACCAACACTGCATTCATTTGATGATTTGAAAACGCAGAGGGAAAAGTAGCACTGTGAAATGTTTTTGCAATTTAAAATAAAAATGTCTATGCAATTAAGTACACTCAAAAAAAAAACTCATTGGAGGAACTCGATTTAATTGAGGGCTGGATTCCAATCCAATAAATTTGTTTAGCACAAACTAAAATATAACTATTTACACAATTAAATGCAATTGAGTTGGTCCAACATCATTTGGTAACACTTTATTTTGATGGTCCATTTGAGTATTAGTAGACTGTCTGCTTAATGCCTGTTTATACTGCTCATTCAACAGTACCCTAACCTCAACCTAACAATCTACTTATAATCTAATGAGAATTAGTTGCAATGTAACTTAAATTCAACAAACGGACTATCAAAATAAAGTGTGACCCATGATTTTATCAAATAAAAGTTTAAATACATGTGTATTAAACTCAAAGGTCTGAAAATATTGAGTATATCTATTATGTGTCAGACATTTCGAAGTCTATAGTTTTATTTGAAGTTATCCTATGAACTAAGAGAGCCATCTTTAAGCATATTTTATGAGTTACATATACAGTTGATTGAGAGTGATATCAGACAGTTATTGCTCACTGAGCAAAGCAACAAACTGCATTTTTGCTAATTAAGCTGCCAACACCCAAAGCTGGGTGCTTCTGCAAGGTGGTATCCTCAAAACTCAAAGCATTACATGAAAGTCTTCTAAATCTTTAAACTAAGGTGAAGATTAAACTCTAACAAGTCTTTCTATTAACTTTAAACACCTGGGATTTCTTTTATTGTCAACATTTCCCTCTCTTAATTCAATCCCACGCAAAACATGCTGGGAACTACAAATCCCATATATATGACCAGGTAGTTGGACCAACACAATTCCTTCATGTTGTCCCAACATAAAACGCTTAAGTTAACCTAATGGTTTACAAATTTAAGTGGACTGTACAGTAAACCAATAAATTGGCCAAAGAAATTACAAGAATAGTGTTGTTACAGCTCATTTTAAACAGGTAGTTTGAACAAGCAACAGTAATCGTTTTATAAGTGTTCATTCATTTTCTTTTTGGCTTAGTCCATTTATTAATCAGGGGTCGCCACAGCGGAATGAACTGCCAACTTAACTAATGCAATAACTTAACTGCCCTTTCAGCCGCAACTAACACCGGGGAACAAACATAAACTCTTGCATTCACTTACATACACTACAGCCCATTTAGCTTTTTCAATTTACCCATACCGCATGTCTTTGGACTGTGAGGGCTCGAACTAGCGACCTTCTTGCTGTGAGGCGATCATGCTACCCACTGTGCCAGCATGACACCCAATTTTTTTTTTTAAGTGTATAACAATGATTTTTTACAGTCATCAATTTGTTCTTTAGTGTCACATGATCTTTCATAATTCATTCTATTATGTTGGTTTGCTACTAATTTGCCATAAGAACATTTTAATGTTATTATCAATGCTGAAAATGGTTTTATGCAAACCGTTATACTTGTTTTGAAGATTCATTAAATAGAAAGCATTGCTTTTGAAATTCTTTACACGTTATACATGTCATTTATAATGTGTAATCACTCAAAATATGTATCTATCTTAATGACCTTGAAACATTTGAACACTGATAGATTTTCATTTTATAGCATTTCTGTGAAAAATGTCATTATAATGTGAAATCCCTTAAAATATATGCATCTTACTGACCTTGAAACATTTGAACGCTGATAGGTTTGGTTTAATTTGACCCGAACAAATAACCTTTATACAATTTTCAACATGTTTAATTATCCCTTTTGCACTTTTATAATTTGAATACTCATCTCTCAAGGTAAACGTTTTTATTACAAATTTTATAACTGATTACCTCCCCCAATATCCTTACATTTAGCATTATTGCTTTTCTTAACTTTTTTGAAATGTGACGTAGTATATAAAATGGTAGATTATCCTATATTTTAAGACATTAAGTGACCATAAAACCTATATACAAATTATATAATACCCAGGGACCTGTCCTGTTTAATATATGTATATTTTTCTTTTTCTGCTGGTTTGGTTGGTTGCACATAGTAGTGAAGCAGTTTTAGAATATTTAAAATTTCACTGCATAATACCAATTCTTGTTTTATGTTACTTTCAAAAATCTAACTTAAATTGATTGTATATAAAAATTGCATTATTTCAGAATCAGAATCAGAATCAGTTTTATTGCCAAGTGTGCTTCACACACACAAGGAATTTGTTTTGGCTACAGAAGCTTCCAGTGTACATAAAGTGACAAGTGACAACACAAAATAATAACAAAAACAAAAAAATAAAATAAAATAATAATAAAAAATGATGAACATTAAACAGATGCGGTTAGTGAAGAAACCTGGATGTTGTGCAGCTTTTAATTTGATTTTTTAAAGTTAATACATTCAAATCCGCAACATTACTTTACCTCTAATACCAAATGTGCTGTTTTTAATGCAGTGGGTTATCATCTGTTAAGTGACATTTCAGTGTGATTCATTAAAGGATGAGGTTGTATTGCATAATTCAGTTTGCATTTTGTGTACTAAATAATTGATGCATATATTCAGATTTTTAAAAATTCTAAATTCTTTGCATATTTAACAGTGGTTAAACTATATGTCTGTATCCATGTATGTGCATGTCTGTGACTGTGTGTATCACTGCATGTGCCAAGTGTGCTAAACGCCAGCTGTTTCCTTATGTGTGCACACTGCTCTTTTGTTCTGTACTGCTAAATCCAGTCTCCGTGAACCAGCCAAGCAGAAAACTTTACCAGTCTGGCTCCACCACTTGCATTTCACAAGCTACTAAAACATCTCACTACCTCTGCATGCTCAACCACCAACTTCATTACACCTAAATGCAGAGCCAAACACTCCCTCCTTGCCTCTTTTTGCATGGTTATGTTTTTTTATTGTGGACCTGGATGTTTCATAGCATTAATTACAGATGTTTGAAATAAAATCTGCAAGCGTGCATACTTGATATACAAAACTTGAGGGAAAGTTAATTTATCATATTGTTAGCACTGCGAAGATGAAGATTATTTCATCAGGCATTTATTGATTTATTGATTCTGATTTATCATCATGTCCTACACTGCAATATATAGTAATTATAATACTAATATAATAGTAACACTTTAGTATAAGGACCAATTCCCACTATGAACTACTGGCTTATAGCCTGTTTATTATTAAGATGTTTATTCTGCATTCCTAATCCTACCCAATATCTAAACCTAACTATAATATTTATTAGCAGCAAATTAGCAGTTTATTGAAGCATAAGTCACAGTTAACAGGGTTATTAATAGCAAGAATTGTATCTTAAAGGGCACATATTTTACCCCCTTTTCAAGATTTAAGATAATTCTTTTGTGTCTCCAGAATGAGTCTGTAAAATTTCAACTCAAAACACCCATCAGATTATTTATTATACCTTTCAGAATATTAAATTTTTCTGCTCTGAATACAAGGTAGCTGTTTTTGTTGCCTGTGCCTTTAATGCTAGTTCTCCCCGCCCACCATTCCCACGTGCCTGTCAGAGTGTGCCTCAATCTTCGCCTCGGCTGCATCAGATAAACGGCACAGTGACAGACTTGAAGGAACCAGATCTAACGTAAAGTTTTTGAAAAATACTACAGTAAGGACTTTCCCAATGATTATTTGATGCATTTGTTGTGGAGTTAATGAGTTGATGAGAACTCATCATAGGTGCCCTTTAAAATGAAGTGGAACCATATATGACTTGAAAGGCTTCAAAGGTTGTGAGCTTTGCACAGATATTGAAATTAATTAAATCCATCATATCTCAAGTAAATGTATCTTTCTCTAAAAATATTGAAACATTACTAAATCTGTTTACTTGACATGTAGAAAAATGAAAAGTAATATAACAATTAAAATCTCGATTACGATTTATGAACAAATATTTTATATATAGTTATATATTTCTTGCATCTTCTGTAATCAAATATTTTAATTTAAACAATCATTTGAATGTAATGATAAAAATGCCATCTCAAGGCATCTTTGGTGCAGCTTACAATCATCATCAATTTAGTGCAAAGTAAGGTTCAAGAATGGGTCCATCATCTTACTTGACCAGGGATCAAGTGGCTGCAGAAGAATAAATCAGCCTCAGACTTTAAAGGCTGATTTATACATCTGCATCATGTGATCGCCATGACCCATGGCTAGGCCCACACGGAATCTGCGTAGAATTCCGTAGATTTTCCACTGATTTGCGCAGATTTTTAGCCAATCATTTAGTCTGTTTATTTACTTGAGTAAATGTGTGTAAATCTATATTTATTCCGTTTTTAAATTAATTACAGTAATATTATTGACTAATATGAAAATGTTCATCTGATTTATTTACAATGCAGTTTGTAAAGTAATATTTTCTGTCTTTTAGTAGAGATATCATATGATAGACTTTGTTTACCAAATAAAGTGAATCTAATTGGATTTGCATTTTAAACATTAAATAAAAGTTAAATAGATATTACTTTTTATTTTATAAATTAAGGTTTTAGTTATGATACCCCCAAAAGCATTCAGCAGAAATCCACAGATCTTTACCAAAATTTTCCGCAGAAATAACAAAAAACGTCCACAGATTCCGTCTGGCCCTACCCATGGCACATGCCTTGTGCGTAGCTGTTCATTGATATACTTCTGCATGCTGTTTGTGTTGCTCTGCAATAACACTTCCGAAGTGCTGGCGGGCAGCGGGTAGTTATGTTCCTCTATGTTGAGTTTCTTCATGGGTGTTTTGTTTTTTTCTGAATGCTACCTTAATGTACAAGAAGCTTAAATTCACTCATTCAGCAGCGGGAACAGGCGGACGTGCAACAACTTTAATAATAAGGTAAACACAAAACAGCTCCTCCACGCGACTCCACACTTGTAAACACTCGCTCCAACTGGCTCTCTGCTGTCTCGCGGCTCTCTGCCCACGCGTGTCAACACGACCAAACACAGAGCTTGCGCTATGCATTTTCACAACGTGTTGTTACATTTTTGAAAGGTACGTGGATATGCGACTGCGCGAAGGCGTGCTCTCAATATAAATCAGCCTTAACAGAGCGGGGTCATGTTACTCCACACACAGTGGGGAAAATAATTGATTAAATCGACCTGGGGAAATTAGATCGATTATAGGTTCTGAATATCGATTTCGATTATTTTTTGATTAATTGCCAAGCCCTAGTTCAAACCCAACTGTAAAAAAAATAAAAATTAAATAATTCTGTCAACCCATTTTTTTTAAGTTTTCAATTGCAAGGCCATAAAATTATGTTTACAATAAAAATGCTTAACAAGCGTCTTTGTTTAAAATAGTGCCGTGTAAACAGACCCTAAACGTGAAATTCGTTTTTGTCGATTTTCTTTTTCTCAAGGTTTCACAGGGGCAAACGGGGTGCTTTCAAACAAGCAGTCTCCCAGATTGAGCTCAAGAGCCCATTTAAAACTAACAACATGGCACAAAACTCAATGTGTTTGTGAGAGGTGTAACCTTCATTTTTGTTGATTTGTGATCCACTTTTGATTACAGAACATAACTCAGGGAATCACTTTCGGAAAGGTCAACCAAGTACCCGTTGGCCTTCCCATACCCACGACAGCTGTTAATAAAAACTTTAATTATGAATAGGACTTCAGGGGGCTTTTGATGACTTTATTGCAGAACCACTGTTAGGTTACCGCTTTGCCCAGCTGTTTGTGTGTCTGTGAGAGAGAGAGAGTGAACAGACCAATCCACTATCACCTTAAGGGTGTTTTCAAAGCTCTCAATCCCATCAAGCAGAGCTGAGAGGTTCTGGTTTTTAATTTGGAGCACTGGGGATTGAACCGGGTATATGGCGCAAAGCCATCTGTGCGAGACAGGAACTCAGTTGTCAGGTTTGATTGACCGTTCCTGGGCATTCAGAAATTGTCAGCATGCCGCCCAAAGGGACAGACTTCCCCAATGGTGGGCATCATCATCAACATCATCATAATCGTCAACACCATCGTCATCATCATCATCATCAGTGTCATGCAGGCGCAGTATGGGGCAGGAGTTTGATTAAAAGTGACCCGGAATGGTTTTGATCATCATCTTCAATCACCATCCTCTCTTGTATTCTTCTGCAACTTCACCTGTTCAAAAGCATTGGTACAACTCTAAGCGCTCCAAGTCCTGATCGATGACTCCACCGAACAATGTCAAAATGTGTGCAAAGATGATCCCTGGAAGCTACAGAGGATGCATAATGACCAAGCGAGTCTTTTCTTCCATCTTTCTTCATTCGCCTCCTGTCCCGTTCTTTCCTCACCCCTGTCTGGGCTCCTGCTGCTGGGAGGCTATTAACTCTCACAGCTCAGCGGGATGTGGGGTTAAAAAATGAGGGCGAGGGCCCCCTTGCTGTATCAAATTGACAGCAGATTAAGTCCTCAGTCTCTCAGTGGCATTAAAATCTATTTCGGCGAGGTAATACATAGTGTCGACATGGTACAAATAGGTAGGGAGAATTTTCATATTTGCCGTCCCTCCCACTTCTCTTGCCCTCACTTGCTGTTTTCCTCAGTTTCCCAGCTCTTCAATCTTCCATCTTGTTCCCTACCCCAGTCTCCTGGGAGAACGGCGATAACCTGTCTTGCATAGCAAATAGAGGTGTTGTTGGACGGCCCGAGAGGAAGCTGTGGCAGGTCCTTACCTGCTGAGACAAATGGGCTACATTAAACAAGGTGCTCAAACCTGGAGCACCGAATGGACAGGGTTTGAAAAATCCCAGTCACACTGGGTCCATCAGACTTTGTTTTCCTCCACTCGACTTTTCCTCTCACTCGGCCCTGTATCCCATCTCTAAATTAAGTCCTATCTTCCAAGAGCACCTTCCATCAGGCTCTAGATCTGGGGCCCTTATCTCAACCTCATCTTTTCGCAAGCCAAATTTCACACTCCACTGGACACCATTTTCTATCTTAGTACACTACACAGAGATGAACGTGGAGGGACAGCAGAAGAGGACAATTCCTCAGAGTCTCCATGTGTGTCTCTGTGTGTCCTATAAGAGCAAGGAGAATTCAGGCTTTGTGCTTGTGTGTATTGTGTAGGATATTGTGTACCAAATTGCTCATTGAACATATTTCTTTTCAATATAATAATCAAATTTATGCACTTTTACTTCATGTATGTATGTATGTATGTATGTATATATATATACACATATATATATATATATATATATATATATATATATATATATATATATATATATATATATATATATATATATATATATATAAAATAGGGATCTATTGACCACTATTTCGATTAATTTAAAGCTGTCTGCATATCAGCAATCATATGAAAAAAATACTGAACAGATACTGATGGTTGATAATTACATAGAGGCAATGAGTTGCTTGTGTTTTAAATAAAATTATGTTTCTCAGAGCAAAAAGAATAAGTGCTTGTAAAAAAAAGCTAAATATAATCTGTACAAAATATCAGACCCGAGTTTAATATATACAATATGTCAGATGTGCGTCAACAGAGCACATTGTCAACATTTTAACCTCTCTTAAACAAATGTAATACATTTAATGGAAAAAAAATCTAGTACTGTATAGTTCTATGCAATTGACCAATATCGGTACCAATATTGTATCAAACAGCCACGAAAGTTTTGTTGAAATTGGTATAGGTACATGCCTAATTTATTATATTTTTATTACAGCATTACTTCATATACAATTCTGGAGATCTATGAAGCCAGGGCTACGTATGGCTGCATTTAATCTTTTAAACAAATTCTATGGGGCACTATGACGCCGTTCCTTTTCGCGCTTACTAGCTGACCGCTTACCTCCGTATGGACGGCTTTCCCGCTGTTACCAGTTTGTCTGGTAGCTCATTATGTACATCGGCGGACTTGAGACGTAGAGTGTAGTTAACCACCACAACAGGGTTTGAGTCTGGTAAAGAATGGTTCCAGAAAGCAGGTGAGACAAACACAAAAGCTAAAAAATAAAATAAACAAATAAATGACAAGGTGAGAATGTGGTAACATCTGAAAATGTGGTAAAAATTGGTGGGGTTCTTTTTCTGGATTGTTTTTCAAAACACTGCAGTTAGGTTTAGGGAAGGGGCTGGGCAGGTCAATCGGAGCTTTTTAAAATACCATTGGTTGAGTTTAGGGAAGGGGGAGGGTGGGGGAATCGGTCGGTTGGTCAGTCAGTAAGTGAGTCAGTCAACTGCGGCCTCTGGTGGATTTAGGTGAGAACAGCAGGTGCGAATGGCACCCGTGAGAGAAATTTGAGATCTGAAAAAGCATACGCAACGGCCTCTGATGGACTCGCGAAAACAAAAACTGCAATAAAACGTAGCTCCTGGGACGTATTTTGCTCTCTCCAGAAATGCATATAGTGGTACGTAATCAGAATGAGCCTTGGTTGTGAAAAAGTGAAAATATAGAAATAATTTTTTAAATTCTATATTTCAAATATAATGGAAACAATACCCATTTAAAAACACTATAATAATGAAATACAAATTTAAATGATCTTTTTAAAAAAAATTATGTTGATGCAAACATAGTATTTATTTGATCAGACTTCCACTTTCTCCTCTGTGCTCTGTCGAACCTATTTGCTTTTGTTTATTGTTCTCGGGCGACCCTTAATGCTAATAATATGATGCCGGTGTCTGTTGATCTAGTTCCTCATCCCACAAATTGCTGGATCTGGACTGAAGGCTAGTGTAGATGCCCTTTGGATTATGTCCTCTGATACCCAGCTGTGTTTTCTAGAAACTGTACTGGATCAATACCAGGCTCTGCTTGCCTAAAGGCCACAGTCACTTCCATTTGCTCGTTCATTCATTTGGGTGGACTCCTGATTGTTAGGAGTTGGTGGAGAAGCAAGCTGAAGGATGCGCTTGTTGAGATAAGGATTAGCTGGCCTATAAGCTAACAGCACTGATCCTTATTGATTTCTCTCAGTACAACAGCCAACAGGCACAGCCTCAAACCAACTGCTTAATCTGCTGCACTGTAAGGGGACCAGGAGATTGGACAGAAATCAGGCCGGAGCTTTTTTTTTCACAGCTTACTGGAAGTTCTGAGTGTTAAAATTCTTTTAACCCAGCAGTGCGTGTGAAAGTGCTGGGGAATTGCAACACTCACTGTGTGTTGTGATATGGTTTAATGATTTTTATGATCGCTTTTGGTGAATATGGTGGAGTGAGCTTGAAATTTACAGGCTGAAAATACTAAATACAGCAGAAATGTGTTTATTTGTAGTAGTTTTGAGTGTACTGTATGACAATTTCAAGTTTTTTTTGCTGTGATAGTTGTCAGACATTGACATGAACTGGATTATTTCAAGAGTATTTTTGTGTATTACTTCATTGAATATAAGAAATTAAACAAATGTTTCAAACTAATTCAGTTGCAAGATAATTATAAAGTGCTTTAGGCTTATAAGTGCATTTTACAATGATGTCTCATTAATACATGTTAATTGATGCTTTAACAAACATCAACAGAAGAAATAGCTACATTTGTTACTAAAGTTATATTAGTTTCTTAAATGCATCTGTTTCAGTAGCTCCATTTTATAAAACTGTTATATTTGATTTTAATGAGTTATTGAACATCATAGCTAAGATACTAACATCACCTAATAACAAATTCTTTACAAATAGTTTCCATTATCAGTGTGGTATAATTAACTGATGTTAACCAATATAACCTAAACAGTATAAATAATTTGAACATCATCAATCAATATCTCAGGCATGTCGTATAGGTCAGATTAATATGTGAAAATTATTATTTATGAAAATAAATACACTGTAACAAAGATCCTGTAAAATTTACAGTAAAAAAACTGGCAGCTGTGGTTGCCATAAATTAACCGTAGAAAATACAGTAAAAAATGTTATCAAGTTTACGATAGCAATAAACATAACATTTACGGGGTAAAACTGTAAGCTGTGGTTGCCAGAAATCTACCATTAAAAATACATTAGAAATTTTTTTTTTTCTTTAGTTTATGGTATACTTAAAGAGAACTGTAAAATTTATGGAATAAAACTGTAAGCTGTGGTTGCCAAAAAATCTACCGTTAAAAATACGGTAGAAATTTTTTCAGTTTACGGTATAATTAAGATAAAATTTACAAGATAAAACTGTTAATCTGTGGTTGACAGAAATCTACCATTAAAAATATGGTAGAAATGTTTTTTCAGTTTATGATAAACTTAAGAGAACTGTAAAATTTACGGGGTAAAGCTGTAAGCTGTGCTTGCCAGAAATCTACCATTAAAATTACAGTAGAAATGTTTTTTTTTTTTCAGTTTACGGTATACATAAAGAGAACTGTAAAATTAATGGGATAGAACTGTAAGCTGTGGTTGCCAGAAATCTACCGTTAAAAATACAGTAGAAATGTTTTTTTTTAGTTTACGGTATAATTAAGAGAACTGTGAAATTTACAAGATAAAACTGTAAGCTGTGGTTGACAGAAATCTACCGTTAAAAATACAGTAGAAATGTTTTTTTCAGTTTACGATATACTTAAGAGAACTGTAAAATTTACGGGATTAAAGCTCTAAGCTGTGATTGCCACAAATCTACCATTAAAATACAGTAGATATGTTCTTCAGTTTACAGTATACATTAGATAACTTTAAAAAAAGATAAGATATAAAAAATGCAGGTTAAATAACATTTATAAACAATAATGTCTATTTCAAAAATACTTTGAAACTTTTATTTAACTTCAGTGCAACAAATACATAGCCTAGTCTCCAAGCTTTTTGTGCTGTAATGAATATACCACTGCAAATACAAAAGTCTAAATATTTATAAAAAGCATTCAAATAAAAATAAGTTAATTTTGTAGTGCCTATGTATATGACAAGAATATAGAAATATACAATATACAGGATATACAACTGTAATTCATGTTCGTTATAATGAGCGAAAAGAATTTTAAGTAACCCATCTCATGTACTCTTTCCATTTTACGATCTTTTACCTTCTGGTAGGAGATACAAAACTTTCCACTGGAAGCGGAACAGACTGAAGAACTCTTTTATTCCAGTGTCAATCAGACTGTTGAACACTGATCGATAGTGTATGTTATTCTTTTGTATGTTGGCTTATTTTTAATTGTTATTATGTCAGAACCTGCTGAAGTGCTGTGTGAGTCCACAGAAAATTTCCCCTTGAGGCACAATAAAGTATACAAACAAACAAACATATTGTATGTATTATTGAATATCGGCACATCTTAGTATTTCATATACTGCAAAATGTTGTCAGCTAATTTGAATTATGATAGCTGTCCACAAAGATTTTTTTTATTTAGAAGGCGGAAAAATAGCAATTACCAAAGATAATTGGCCATGTTCTTCAGTATAGAGTATCTAAATAAAAGGACCAATTGGCCAAAGCTATTTCTCTAGGCTATTTGTCTTGGGACCATTAATATGTTTCCCAGTGATAATAATGATCTTAATGTCTGGCAACATTAGGAAGCAGTGCAGGTGTCTTCCTGTAAAGCAATTAAACCTCATTTGTGGGACAGTCGCGACAGGCAGGTGCTCCCCCTCTGTTTGTACATGTGTGTTTTGAGTCCACTGTGAATTTTCTCCATGACATTTACATAAGCTAATCATCGGAGGATCTATGGAGGCTGGGTGTTTGTCCGTTTTTTGCAGCCAAAATGCATCATTGAGTGAGGACACTTCTAATTCTCTCCTTGGGTGGCAGGTGTTCAAAAAGGATAATAATCAGATTTTTAGAATTTTAAAAATTCTTGAAAGCCTTGAAAGCTTAAGAGTGAATTATATTATATTATATTATATTATATTATATTATATTATATTATATTATATTATATTATATTATATTATATTATATTATATTATATTATATTATATTACATGACAATTTGCATTTGTATACTGTTATTATTATTATTAGCAGTATTATTTTTTATATGCATATTAATATTTGTTTTAACAAAGACGTATGCGTCACTATATGGGGCATAACAATAGGACGTGTGTTTGGACATAACATTTTTGACCACATTTCATTATTATTGTTCATTTATTCATTGGTTGGAAATAAGAACTAAATTTAAAAATAGTTTGGAAACAAATCTCTGCCTTTAACAAATGAAATTATATATGTAGGCTAATGAATGTCTTCAGCGGAGTGCATACAACACTATTTCCTTATCACTAAAAGTAAAGGAGTAAAGAGTAAAAGTAAAGTAAAGAGAAAGTAAAGAGGCCGAATGAAGAGGGCTCATTTTTTATCTTCACATTCCCGATGGTCTGCTTAACTTTTTTTCACTAGTGAAGCGTTCAGTTTGTCCATTCAGTTTTTCCACTTACAAAGTCTGCCATGTAAATCACAAATTGACCATGGCGTGATGCAAATGTCTCTTAAAGGTAATGGGATTTGAGACTCTGATTGGTTTAATGCATGTTATGCTCAAAACACACCCATAACTCATTAAGAAAATAAGGACAACCCTGTTAGAGCATGCGCCATGTCCAAAGCGTATTTTTTCATCCTTAAAATAGCAAAAGTGGATTCGGACACGGCCTTAATGCTTTTCCATTTTAATCATGCACTTTAGACTTTGCGCCTAGATCGTTAAATTAGAACCTTCTTTCTTTTGTATTTTGTTTGTGATTATACTATATTATATTATAATAAATAATGTTGTTTTATGTTGTTTGACTATTTACTAGATCGTCTATGTTAAGTTTCTTTGACAAAATCTACATTGTAAAAGCGCTATATAAATAAACATGAAGTGAATTGAACATATAATCTTGATCTGTGAGTAAGATCCTCTATTTTGTCAGCATAAAAAAGAAATTTCAATACTCTACATAATGCAATGAATAATACAAATTCTAGTCATAAAGTGAAGTTTTTTGATTAGTAACGGCTTTTGCTGAGCTGTTCAACTGGTCAATTGAAGGTTTTTGAGACTTTCCTTGGTTGTTTTCTTGTTTTATTTCAAACACTTAAGCCATCAAGCTGTTGTACAAACATAATATGAGTACCAGTGCATTATGATTCTATATTAGTCTTATGAGTACCTGCGGCCTTGTGCTTAAATGCATACAACCATATCACAGTGCTACTTATGTGATATTGGTCAAATATTATATTATTTTTTTTGGTTTGTCAAAAAGTGTCAGTATGTATCCATGTTATACAACCTATTCCATTTAATAAATCATCCTGAAAACATAAACGTTATGGTTTTGTCAAAAAATATTGAACAAAATCCATTTTGGATGTGAGCAATGATAAAATATGTTATTTCAAACACCAAATTAGTATATTAAACCTAATAATGCATTAAAAAAATATAATAATAAATAATATTATATTATATTTGTACAAAGAGTTAAACATTAATTCTGTTTTCATTTTAAGGAAATTATATATGATGATACATGCGTCATTTGATAATACACGTCTTAAGTTCTCTGGACTTGGTTCTAAAACCTTAAGTTTGAAGTATAAATTTAGTTAAGTCTTGTCGTCAGGCCATGAAATGGATTTCCTGGATTATATGAGCGGTAATTGAAGATGACTGAAAGGAGTATAGAGACCTGGCAGAGGGGCTCAGCGCTATAGGAGGGAGCCAATGCGATCAGCAGTAGCCGAATTTAAGTGGGTCACATTTATTTAAGCCAGAGACTTACTGAAGTGCTATTGAAATGATTATGTAAGTGTCACATCGCGCTGCTCAACCAATCGACATGTTATTGAATCAAAGGAATCACATGCTGCCATATAGATGTAATTGCAGGGTCAGCAGGACGTGCCATGTGAGGTCTGTCCATCTCTGGGACCATATTCAAGGGCAATAGAAAGTTTTTTGTGCCCCTAAAGGATGGTTTTTATTATTATTATTATTATTATTATTATTATTATTATTAGCATATTTTTATCATTATTTCTTGCTGTAAATTAATTAAATGTAACGTTTCCATCTCCTGACTTTCATCAGACATGTGTGCACAAGTCTAGCACTTCATCCTAATTCGCATATATTATGTACGTTTTTGTGGAGGAAAAATATATACTTTAGAGTATTGTAAGTATTGTGGTTGCAAATGAAATATAACACAAAAAGCGCTATTTAAATATTTCCTAGTTGGCTAGATATTAATTAACAGTCACACAAGCATCTTTACAGAAGCCTCTGTACTTGACGGTTTGTCTCACGCGTCCATCATGTTTGTAGTTTATTTACACTTTTGTAGTTTTAATCGAATTCCCGTCCAACGCGCAATGTACTGTGGCCAATATCAGCGTTTAAAGTATAGATGGTTCTACACTTAAAAATTTAACCGGAAATAGTAAACCCAGAACCTTTAGCTTACTCTTTTCAACACAATACAATTTGGGACATACTAATTCTATTTTCAAATACTATTTACGATGAATAGTATGCAAATTGGGATGCAGCATATGACTCAATGTGTGTATGTGTCTGAAGACTGATACTTTACATTTAGTAAATTTAGAGCAAGGATAGTGTCAGGGATTGTTTGTTTTCTTATACTTTTATTTGGAGGCATTTTACCTACCTACTGTTTCTTCTTGTGTCCTACATATTTTATTTATTTATTTATTTATTTATTTATTTATTTATTTATTTATTTATTTATTTATTTATTTATTTATTATTCTTTAATTATTATTATTATTATTATTATTATTATTATTATTATTATTATTATTATTATTATTATTATTATTATTAATATTATTTAAAAAATGTTGACTTAATAAATTGTCCATCTGGATAAAATATTAAAGACACATTATGTAGGCCTACACTGTAAAAATTATGATCAATATGACTTATATTTTTTGTTAACCAGTTAATGGTGTTTCGGCTTATTTATTTTAATTTACAAAACAATCAGCTTTATTTTAGTCAGTTTGGTGTCATGTATGCTCAAATTACTTATAAAGATCATTTTATTCAGCTCATTGTATACGATTAGCTTGTTAAAAGCAGCAATATAGTATTGATCCTCATTTTACTGATCTTACTGAGTTATTTAAACCTTTTATTTTTTTAAATAGACATGGACATGAAGCTGTGTTTGGCATTATATCTAGCTTATCTTAATAGTTTTTGAAAATATGTGCATTGATAGGCAATAGAAAACATGTTCGAATAATAAACACTTTTGAATATATTGGGGATAATGGAAATACACATCAACAAAATATATAACATTGTTCTTGGATATTTTAGGATATTAAGGATATTATACCTTTGACTGCTACTGTTAACAACGCATGCCAAGCTATTGTCACATATATTGTCAATGTATTCTTTGTTTGCTGTAAGTGATTTGACATCAGTTGCATCTGAAAATATTGGTAACTGGCTGTTACCTCACTACTTTGCTTTTATGAGTGATAGCTATTATATACAATATACATATATATTTTTTTACTACAATGCAGACTTCTACAGAATGCTTGAATAAAAATAGGAAAAGGTGACCAACAAAATGTACATATATACAAAAAAAAAAAACACTCACAAGTGCAGATTTCAGATGCATCTTTATTTTTTCAGCTCAGCTGTCAAGGATTGAGCAGTTGCTATCAAAGGCAGTGAAGGATATACTGTATACATTCTGCCTTCAAAAATCTGTCAGATAAAGGTATATCTTTTTAGTCTGGAAGTGTAGCTAGATAAGGATTCAGATGTCCCTTGATACTTTCCTACCTTGGAATATATCCTACATGTATGTACTGTATGTATGTATGTAGGCAGCATTTCCCAAAATTCAGATCCAGCTCCAGTATTCTTTGTTCCTGTTTTTCTACCAGTAGTTTTAACATCACATGCTGTAACATCAAAATAGTGAAGTTTATTTTATACACACGATTCTCTTTATATAAAAAGTTAATTTAGTAAAACTTTCCTTGAAGGGGATGCTCATAAGTGTCATGAATATAAAGGAGATTTTATACATGCTTATAACAAGTCATTAAGTGTCATTCACTCAGTTGTTATTTTAAATGCAAAGATGACATTGTTTCAGATGTTTTTGTTATGACAACTTAACATAAATTTGTCTGTCAATTGTCTTTGTCTTTTTGTCAAGACAGCTCGACATTACCAACACAACAAAACTAGTAATAAATCTGTCATAAACATGATTGTCATGAGGCCCTTTATAATTATCACAAACTTTTTTCAGTGGAACAAACTGATTTTGTTATTAAAATGTTTCATTAAAAGTGTCAATACTCTGTCTGATAATTTTATAACAGCATCAATATTCCTTTATTCATTCATTTTCTTGTCAGCTTAGTCCCTTTGTTAATCCGGGGTCGCCACAGCGGAACGAACCGCCAACTTATCCAGCATTCGTTTTACGCAGCGGATGCCCATCCAGCCGCAACCCATCTCTGGGAAAAATCCACACACACTCATTCACACTCATACACTACGGCCAATTCACCTGTACCGCATGTCTTTGGACTGTGGGGGAAACCGGAGCACCCGGAGGAAACCCACGCGAACGCAGGGAGAACATGCAAACTCCACACAGAATCGCCAACTGACCCAGCCGAGGCTCGAACCAGCGACCTTCTTGCTGTGAGGCGACAGCACTACCTACTGTGCCACTGCGTCGCCCAGCATCAATATTATTATTATAATTATAATAATAATTATTATTAATATTATTATTATTATTATTTATTTTATTTTATTTTATTTTATTATTGTTATTTATTTTATTTATTATTATTATTATTATTATTATTATTATTATTATTATTATTTATTTTATTTTAATTTATTAATTTATTTTATTTATTATTATTATTATTATTATTATTATTATTATTATTATTATTATTATTATTATTATTATTATTATTATTATTATTATTATTGACCACAACAATAAATGGACATTTTTCACTGTCGTGAATTTATTTTTTTTTTTCATTTTTTTTTATGTTTCTCCAGTTTCCTCTAACAGAAGGTCAGATAATAAGCAATTTCAAATGTAAAGGTATTACTTGTAACTTGTATCAGTAATCTCTAAAAATAATAGCAGCGGTGTTTCATCCATTCCATCTATGGAATGGACATGCTTATTTTGAGAAACTCTAAACCCAAAAGCTTTCCAGAATCTTCAAAAATGACACAAAGCACCATAAAAGCAGCATAAAATGGTCTATACAGCATGAGACTCAAGTGCTTTATTCCAAGTGTTATGTGGGTACACATTTTTATGGGGTTTACATTAAAGCTTGAACGCTCAAGAACAGTCTGTCTTCAGTATCTTTGCATCAAACAAAATAAAGAAAGAAAGTGGGTTTGTAACGAAAAGGTTATAATTTGGAAATACTGCATATTCATTTTCAGGGTAAAAAAGTGTTCCTTTGATTAGCAGACTTTTTAGATATCCTTTGCAAAGACAACGCTCTCTGTTGTCCAGAATGTGTCAAATGTGTTTCCTGATTGAAAAATGAGGTACATAAACACAGGCACACACTTGAAACATATTTGCCCCAAGGGCCGCCACAAAGGCTACATTACCTAACCACATACCCATCCCTTCTCACAACGACCCTTTGTCTGACAGCATAAGTACACTGACCCCAAACCCAAAGATGGATGGGCCTTTTCACCATGTTCATTGCAATACTGAGATTATTAGCTCTGTTGTCTGTGTCTTTCCTTTCTTTTTTTACCATTATAGCACCTCTTATTGCTCCCAGTGTCCTCTTCCGTGGGAATTATGGCCGCTATATGTTTACCTATGGCCTTGACCTGCTCTCTTTATTAGACAGGGTCTAATATTGGACACAAGCCCTCTGCGCTGAGACTGGCCTGGGGAGCTTCTTAGCTTACCTGACATCAACTTCAGTAAATAGTCCTGCATTAAGAAAACATGAAGCCTGGAGCGCTTCTAGCTATTTGGCTTTTACCTCAAAATAAATCTGTTTCTACCTTCTGAAGAGAAATAATTCATGAATACTGTTGGGTGGAAATGGTGTGGAGACTAGCAGTCTTGCTTTCACGCCAGCTGTTTTCATTTTTGACTTTCATAGCTCCTTGCAGTACCAACTCATTCATTTCACTGGTAAGAATGATGCTGTTCTAAATATCTAGGAAATCAAAAATTCCTTATAAAATCCAGGACAAACATTTAGGGAAAAAATAGATTTTAAAGAGCCCCTATTATAGGTTTTTGAAAATGACCTTCCATGCAGTGTATAACACAGCACTAAGTGAATAAAAACATCCAACTGATCTGAGGTTTAAATCTGAAAGTGCGCAGTGTTTAAAGCTATTGATTTTTTAACAAAATAGTCGACTCAAGAGTTTAATGAATGAATCGAGTTAAGTAAATAAGTAGTACAGGAACATATTTGGTGATTTACCTTATCGACGTCAACGCATTCAAACAAAGGTAAAAAAAATAATCTCTAGAAACGGTTTTATATGCTCGTTTATTACTCCACAAAATACTTCTAGAATCAAAAAGTCCATATTGACCATATTTGGTTTGGTCATGAATATTAATAAGCTCTGCTCTGATGTGCAGCACTCTCTTTGTTACTTTTTAAACAAAATAGATGCCTTGTTAAGTCTTTTGAACTCATTGAGTGGAGGTTTAGTTTACCTAAATGGAGAGAGTGACCTCTCTAATATTCCTATGATCACCAGCGATCTAGTGGCTACAGATCACTGGTAAACACGTAGATCGCTAATGAACTTCAAATCCGTCTTAGAACTACATGCACACCACTTTAAGAACTACAAATTCTGTCATGCACTTCATACACACTGGTTCCTGTTTCACTTTGATTACACACACACACACGCACGCACGCACGCACGCACACACACACACACACACACACACGCACACACATACACACACACACACACACACGTACGCACACACACACACGCATAGCCAGAAGATTGTTATCGACTGATTACATGGACTATGAAAACAGCGCGCACACACACTATTTTGTTAGCATTACAGATGTTTTCCTTTGCCTTGCCCTGTCATGTTTGATCTTCACTTTGTTTGTTTGTTTGTTGTTTATTTATATTGCTTGTCATAAACAGGACTGATCATTCGCCTGTTTATGACTACACCTTTTGGATGATCTGCATATACCCATTTGCCCCTGTGTTGGCTTGCCTGCCTGACTAATCTTGAATAAACTGCACTTGGATCCGCAAGTCTGTTCTCAGCATCTGCTTCATTACAAATATAAACTCATCAGAGTAAGTTAACCTATTTTGCTCACGAGATCTGTTGTGGATAAAGGCTAAACTCTAATTAAACTAAATTAGATGAAGAAAACACATTCAGGAATTTCTATCAAACTTTGCATCAACAGATGACATTTAATAAAGTGTATTTCTTTTGCTCCACAAAAATGACAGTTGAGCTGATTGATACTACGTGATTCAGCAGTCTAAATGTGTTTGTCTGAGGCTCACAGTATGCTCTTTCCATATACAGATTTTTTTATTCGACTGTGCCTAGGTATGTTTTTTTTTCATGTATTCCTGAGATAGCAGTGTTACATGATCATCCTAAAATCAAGACAGTTAGGTGTTTGGAAGTAAGTGCTTTTTATTTGTATTTGTTATTTGTTTTTTTTAATTATTGTGTTTTTGACAAAACAAGCTACATTACATTGTAGGTATTCAGTAACAAAGTTTTTTTAACCATAAACTAGCATAAAACAGAAATGAATGAACATAATAAAAAATAATAAAAAAATAAATAATTATGGCCCAATCTTCAGGGTGTCCGAGGAGTCTTAAAAAGTAATAAAAGTTGATAAATCAATTATGAGAAAATTAAGGCCCTTAAAAGTATTAAAATAATTATTAATTTCATTTTTACGAGGTCTTAAATTTTGTTCAACGGTTTTCCTAAGTGTTTGACTCCAAAAAAGCATAAATATATTTATTTTCCTTATAATATTAAAAACAGCTTGCTCAATCCTCGCGACTGGTCCAGCCAAGGGGATGTTGCGCGGCAGGCCAGACTCACGGAGGCAGGCCAGATTGACCAATGCTCCCTATGACCAGTCTGCCCCTGCTCCTGGTTGTAGAAAGACAAAACAGTGGCTGAAGCCTGTCGGTGAAAACAACCGTATAATTTATTCTTTCAAGCTTTGTTTCTTTCTTTATTTAACTACAACTGTTTATTAACAACTGTTTATTAAGTTAAACATTTGATACTGATTAAAACTTGAAGTGGCGATGAGGTTAAAATATTCTGAGAAGGTCTTTAAAAAGTCTTTGAAAAGGTATTGAAATTGCCTTTAGGATTCTTGCATATACCCTGATTATACCACTTAGGCCTTCCTCTCTCCCAATTCTCTTTAGATTGACGGCGTAAGGCTGAGGGGAAAGGGTAGATACCCCTTCAAACAGAGATTTTTTTAGGACCACACTCGAAACCAAGGGGTAAGAAAATTTCCCAGAATACACCAGCTAACTGCACCCGGAAGTCAGGAGATCCACAAATTATTCATTTTTGTCATTATTATGAATAGTCACAACAAACAAGCATATGTTTTAATACATTCATAACCATGTTCGTGTTTTACCGTCATGCTTTAAAAAAAATGCTAAAATAAAAACCGCTAAATTTCGCTATTTATAATCCCTAATAATTACTCCTGTATAGTCCTCCTATTACATTCTGACACTGGAATACCCTGTCAGAAAAGTCTAGTGGCTGGGAATGACATTTTTACAGTGTCTGCTATAATGTTGATGTTGTTTTCGTTTGATTACATTGATGAATATAGCCAGGGTGTAAATGCACAGTACAGTTACGATCTTATTGCCACATTCTATCGTTGTGTTAACATGATATATGCCTTCAGTGATTTCCTGAACATAAATACCATAAAATAACACAACTATAAAAACTACAGCAGTTGCGATCGTCTGATCTCATATGAAGCAAAAGATTGCAATGACATATGATGACGAATGCAGGTGCTGTAGTGTTGTCCCATTTCTTAGGGGTAAATTTTGAAGCCTTTCCCCTTCACTCTCTGTTTTAAGGGCCAAGGGGAAAGGGAAGGGGTAGGGGTACAAAAGTAGAATTGGGATTGGGCCTAAATTAAGTCTGCGCCAATAGTGGTTAGTGTGTCGACACATATCAATGAGGTGCTCACGGTGACCCAAGTTCAATTTAAATGAGTGAGTGAGTGAGTGAGTGAGTGGATGAATGAATATCCAGAATAATAATTAAGCAGCAAAATACAGCACTGATAATAAGAAGAGTCATTATTAATTTTTGAGCTCTAAAATATACTGATAAGAACTGAACACTTTTCTCCTGAAGTGTAGATTTTGGTATAATAGTTCCTTACTGTAACTGAAATTATTGATACTGTGTAAAATTATCATTTTAAAGCTTTTTTTTTTTTACTCCCTTATTTGTTTGCAATAGAAATTCCAATGGCAAATTTCAGGACAGAATCTGCCATAAACAGGCTTTTGCTTAAAGGATGGAGCAGTTAACAACTAGATTTGACTGAATCTGACCTCAGTGTTGTTCAATTGAGATACAAAGGGGCTGCCTCTGAAAGGAACAGGAGAAAAAAATGCATGTTAATTCCGAGAATCACAGAGAACATGGGAAATGTTAGACAGTTTATATGGCTGTACTGACTAAACAAAACGATAAATAAATATAAGAATAACTTGAAAATAAGTATTGATCTAAAAAGCAGCATTCAATTTGACTTTGAAATACTATTAGAATATAAAATAAAAATTTGACTGGGTATTACAGACTTGGCAGAAACAGTTCCATACAGTTTGTTGATTTTTTTTTCTCTTCCTCAAAAGCCCAGAATGCCGAGTGAGAGATCAAAGAGAGCAAACGCAGACCTAATAAAATATGAGTGCAGAGAGAAGCAGCTTAACCATCATCTAGCTGACAGATTCAACTACGTTTACAACCATAACAATACCTAGCATATTAACTACCTCAGGGAAACAGTAGCAGTGACTCCTGACACTATGGAGATCTGCATATTCTATGTATTTCTATTCAAATTTAAAAGCTAAAGCTGTTTTGTTCATCTATTTCACTGGACTTCATTTCTCAAGTTTAAAAGGCACGTGAATAAATTACTATAAAATATTAAAATAATTAATGAGATTCACCAAAGTTCCCAACTACACAGAAATTCAATTGTATCCCTTGCCATGTTTCCACTTTTATTTTTGCTTTCCTCTTTTGAATTTGACCCAATTTATTTGCCTTTTGATGTGTTATGCTTTTTCTTTTTTCGGGCACAGTGTGAGGAGCTGCGATAAAGCAGACTTTAATATAGATATCGCTCATGCATGTAGTTTATGTAGTAGTTTCTTTTTTTTTTTTTAAGTAGAGCACCAAAGCAGCACATCACAGATTCATAATGTATTCCTAGTGGAGTGTATTTGTGTGTATTTTCCAGTTCCTCCATTGCTCCAACCTACTTCAAATACTGTTACTTAAAAAAAATTGTAGCTTTCTCAGTCCAAAAGCCATGATAGATTTTGAATGCATGAATAAACAAAATATAGAATGACAGTATCAAACATGAACATGCAATTTGCAAATACTGTAACAACAACATTCCATGTAGTAAAGGATGGCATCGCATTAGTGCAGTATTTTTGATTGTTTCTTTTAACTTGGTCATCAGACAGGCAGAACTCACCTTATTAATGAACCTCAGTGAGTTAGTGGGAGAGAAAACTGATAAAAAGAAAATGGTGGGTGGAAACTGCAATTTCAATTTTGATACAATGCAGTTAAGTATGAATCCCTCTTTTGTGCCTGTTTGAACATATTCAACCACCATGAGCATTTACGATAACAATACTTAATTGCATGGATGTTGAACTACCTCCCTCCTGAATTGGTCAAAAGTGGACAATCCCACTGGGGGGGTGGGGTGGGAGTTTTTTGTTGGTGGGCTGGGGGGTTGAGGAGTGGGTCTTGTTTTGTTTATTGGAAAGAAAATTTTAAAGATGCTGTGACCACTCACATGTAAAATAAAAAAAAAAAAAACTTAATCAAAATCAAAAATCAAATCAAAAGTGGACAGTCTCAAAAAGATTTAGTCCCATATGAAGAGAAGTTGGTTGCTCTAAATCTACAATTTCTATATATTTTATAATTTCATTTAAGTCCGCCAAAAAGGCTGGTTGCCACAAAAAACAACAACAAATACATCAAAGGCCAGGATATTATGAAGAAATTCAGGTGTTGTTTACGCTGGTGCAGTTTTGCTTTAAGACTGAAAACGCTTCTTGTCAGAGCAAGGCTTTTTATTCAGTTTCAGAAAAACAATACCCGTCCACACAACACAGTCTAAAATGCAATGGTATGCCCAATCACTTTGCTGCACAATAGTCATATGACAGGGTCATGACAAATCAGGGAAGAGAGGAATCATGGATAGATTTGGCTACATTTTCAAAAGTTTTTGTTTCAGTCTATACTGAAATGGGACACCAGTTTTCTTTAGCGTATTTGAAAACTCACATTTTCACAGGTTGAAGACGCCAGAGTAGTGTGAATGCCAGGTCTTACCTTAACAAAACAAAAGCATTTTAAAACTTGACATTACCAAGTTAACAAAACCTGTCCTTGTCCTGACAACTTGACATTACCAAGACCAGGGTTGGGTAGAAATACATAGAAATATTATAGAATATTGTTTTCCTTATCTCATGTCATTTTTGTTCGCTTATCTGGGGCCGGGTCACGGGGGCAGCAGTCTTAGGAGAGAACTCCAGACTTCCCTCTCCCCAGAAACTTCCTCCAGCTCCTCCGTGGGACCCAAGGCATTCCCAGGCCAGTCGAGAGACATAGTCCCTCCAGTGTGTCCTCAGTCTTCCCCAATGCCTCCTACCAGTGAGACATGCCTGGAACACCTCCCTAGGTAGGCATCCAGGAGGCATCCGAAACAGTTGCCCGAGCCACCTCAGCTGACTTCTCTCGATGTGGAGGAGCAGCGGCTCTACTCTGAGCTCCTTCTGGGTGACAGAGCTCCTCACCCTATTTATAAGGCTGCGCCCTGCCACCCTGCGAAGGAAACTCATTTCGACCTCTTGTATCAGAGATCTTGTCCTTTCAGTCATGACCCAAAGCTCATGCCCATAGGTGAGAGTAGGAACGTAGATTGAGCGGTAAATTGACAGCTTTGCCTTTTGGCTCAGCATTACCACAACGGACCGGTACATCGACTACGTACCTGCTTCCACTGCACCAATCCGCCTGTTATTCTCACGTTCCATCCTTCCCTCACTCATGAACAAAACCCTAAGATACTTAAACTCCTCCACCTGGGGTAAGGACTTTCCTCCAACCTGGAGATGGCAAACCACCTTTTTCCGGTGGAGCACCATGGCCTCGGACTTGGAGGCGCTCATTCTCATTTATTTATTTTATACCAAATGCCTAATTTTTAGGTGTATCAAAATAAATTACGAAATAAAGCAGCCACAGATGTATCAAACTAAAAGTATTACAAGTAAGCATGAACCTTCTTTGCAAACCTTCCATGAACAGGCCTATTTGAACAATCCCTTCACTGTTAAACGTGAAGTAAACAATATTTGATAGCAACAGCTTATCTCTGGGCAGAAAAGAAGATTCTCTGACACCTCATTCACCTCTACTCTTTTTTTTTTTTATTCATTTAGTATATTTAGTATGAATTTCATACAGCAAGCCTAGTTAAATGCAAATAATGAGTTAGAATATAGTACAATATCTGTTGATTATGTTTCCACCCTTTGTGTGGCCAGTAAAAATGATATAATCTCTGTATAATAGTTATTCAACCTCTTAACATTTCCTATATTTTAAAAGTTTGACATATGAAGTTTCATTTTTAAAGATATTATTTCACAGAATTTTCCATGAATCAATTTTTTTTCCAATGGAACTTTTCAATAGGCCTGCTCAAAGTAAATGATTCTGAATTGCTGTATTATTAAATATTAGTGTATTAGTGGATTAAATATGATGTTATGCATAATTTCCTTTCATACTCCCAGCATTGACCGCCTTCTTCAATATAAATACATTTTCTGTTCTAATCTCGTGTCTTGGCAAATAATTGAGAAAGCTCCAATCAGAGGCCGCATTTTTATAATGTCATCATGTAGATTTCTTACAAAGTCTTTTACAGTATTTTAAAACTACAAAAATACAAGACATTAAAGTATTTTAATACATAAATATTAAGCCATTTTCATCACCCCTATCAAATACAAATTACAAAATACTATTTTGAAAATACGTATTAGAAATACTGTTGAATTCAGAATTATTAAACCCCCTGAATTATTAGCCCCCCTGTTTATTTTTATTACTTTTCAAGACAACATAACTTGTAATAAATCTGTCATAAACATGATTGTCATGAAGCTATTATAATTGTGTCATAAATATTTTTCTGATCCCCCTTTTCAGTGAAACAAACTGACTTTGTCATTAAAATGTTTCATCAAACATGTCAAAACTCTCAAGTGTCAAAACTCTCAAGTGTCAAATAATATATTTTTGACCTCTTTTAAAAATTGTATTAGTGTGTCACCTCAATGAGCAAACCAAACCTCTTACCCGCAGAAAGAATCAAAAGTCGATTATCCTTTACTAAGCAGCATGTTTTGTGGACAGAGAACTTGTTTACTTTAGCAATGATAGTGACACTTCAGACTGGATGATTAATGCTGAAAATTCAGCTTTGAATTTAAGGGATACTTTTTTATTACATATATAAAAATACATTCAATTGAAGTGTTATTTCACAACATTGCTTTTTTCTAATGAAATTTTGATTAATTAAAGGTAGCTTTGACAAGCATATTGAGTTTGATTTGGCATGCAGCCAAGCACAGAAGAGAGACCAGATGTATGGATATAGTCTGCTGTGATAGATGTCAGAACCGGATTGTAACATGTCATGAACAGCTGACCATCAGCTTGATTGATGACCTGCCTGAACAAACACAATGCTAAATTTTTGGTTTCTTTGGAAAATGTTAAAAGCGTAGTCATTCCAACGTTTGATTATTTGTGTAATACAGTGCTCAGCATAATTGAGTACACCCCATTTTGAAAATGAATATTTGTATCCATTTCTCAGTGAATATAGACAATGTATTTTGGTGCATTATAACCAAACAGATTTATTAAACAGATATATTTATTAAAATAATATTTTAGTCACTAAAATTTAGTCACTCTTGGTTTTTCCTCTTTTTAAAATTTGTATTTAATATTTTTCTATAACATATAAATTTGGGTGTACTAGTTTTTGGACCGTTATCGCAAATTATTTTGTTAGATAAGCTCCAGATTTAGCTTCAGTACTGACTAATCTAATGTTTATGCACAAATATAATATTGTAGAACTTCCAATTAAAAATATGAATTTAAAAGAGAGATTTGTGAGGGCTGACTTTTATATGCTGAGCACTGTATATTGTATATCCACAAAAACAAGAAGAGAAAAAGCTTTGGCTGTTACCTGACTGTAATACCGTATGCTTGCTTCTAATAATGATCAAATACAAGCCCAGTTAATGTGTCCTGATTTATACATGATTACCCTGGCTGAACGTTCATTTACAGCAGAAATACAAACATCTTCACTCAAATCTCAACTGTCGCTTTATCTCATCACTGTTTGACATTTTGTCAAGGCTATCAGCCGCATCTCATCCACACCGGGACCCGTTTGCATAAGCAAGCTTGATACGGCAAGTTGATTAAAACTCCACTCCACCCTCCTCTCCGTCCCCCTAACCTTCTGCCACCATCTCTCTCTGTCTCCTTCTTTTCATTTCCCTAAGTGGTATGATGAGGTGGTGGCGGCTGTCAGGATCAGCACTTCCATGTAAATGATGAACAACTTAAACCCTCGACCCCCACAAACACAGGCCACGCTCTCTCTCTCTCTCTCAATTTCTCTCTCTCTCTCTTAAAACGTGTCAAAAAGTGAGAATGTGAATGTCAGTTGTTACATTTTATTTTGGGAAAAGTGAAAATGGCCATCTATATCAGCAGAAGAGAAAGAAGCAAAACAATTCTAATGAATAGAAACAAAGATTCGATTGCTTTTAATTGATTTTCCATAGCTTTTCTTTTTTTAAAGTTTTAAATTATTTCCGAAGGAATATGGTGTCATAGAACTATTTTGTGTTCTTCTGTTAATGAAAATGGGCTTTATTTAACACATTTGTAATTATTTTTTTTTACATTGTAAATTACTTTATGGAAGTGATATATTATTTTAAAAATTAAAATAAACAAAGAAGACTAATTTGATTTTTAGTTTTAAAAAAATTACTTAATTTTTAAGTTGCAATCTAATGTAAAGAAAACATCCAGTATGTACTTATAAGTGTTTATTTCATCACACTTTAGTGATCTGTGTCTGTGTATTTCAATTATATTGCACATTTTGTAAAGGCTGTTTTGTCTAAATGATGCCATAAATCCACCCAGACTCATTATGGATATGTCCCCTGTATACATTTCTGGAGAGTGCAAAATATATTCCAGGAGATGCCTTTTTTTTTTTTTTTTTTTGCAATTTTTGGTTTTTGCAAATCCACCTGAGGCCGCTGTGTAGGCTTTTTTGAGATCTAAAATTTCTCTCGTGAGTGCCTTTCGGTTCGAGCCTTGGTTACTATCTAACACAGCCTAAATCAGCCAAATATCAACGCCATTTGACCTTTTTATTGGACATCAAAATAACATTGTTCTTAGACGCTAGCACTGAATTTTGGTCACATCACAACCTAAATTTATCTAATATTAACATCTTATGACATTGTGTGCCTTCTGGGCAATCACTAAATGCACTACAGAATGTTACGTTTACACACATCCACAAATTACATGTAAATGCATCATTTTTTACAGCGTAATACTCACTACTCTTGACTACTTTTGAAAGGTCTACCTTTTACTTATACTTTGAGTAATATTTACAACAGATACTTTTACTCGCACTACATTTTTGGGCAAGTTTTACTTTTAGGGCAATGCAGTGGCGCAGTAGGTAGTGCTGTCGCCTCACAGCAAGAAGGTCAGTTGGCATTTCTGTGTGGAGTATGCATGTTCTCCCTGCGTTCGTGTGGGTTTCCTCCGGATGCTCCGGTTTCCCCCACAGTCCAAAGACATGCTGTACAAGTGAATTTGGAAGGCTAAATAGTGCGTAGTGTGTGAGTGTGTATGGATGTTTCCCAGAGATGGGTTGCAGCTGGAAGGGCATCTCCTGCGTAAAACATGTGCTGGATAAGTTGGCGGTTCATTCCGCTGTGGTGACCCCAGTTTAATAAAGGGTCTAAGCCAACAAGAAAATGAATGAATGAATGAATGGTACTTAAGTATGAATTTTGAGTACTCTTTCCACCACTGATACTGCCCCATAGCATTCGTTTGAAAGACGAAATGCAGCCATACTCAACTCTGGCTACATAATTCGTGCTCTCCAGAAAAGCATACAGGGGTATGTCTTCACAATGAGCCTGTGTTGCACAAATCTTTACTTCAGCAGCACTTACACACACCAAACTTCACAATTTTATTCATAAAGAACCTATTTTTTGAACATTTTCGGACTATTTCTGATTTATGGAGTGATTAGACTAAGAAATACACGACAACGTTTGACTTTAATATGTCAAAAAATGATAAGTCAAAGTCAAAGTCAGCTTTATTGTCAATTCAACCACATGGCACAGGACATGCAGACATACAGAGGACATACAGAGGACATACAGAGAATCGAAATTGCATAATAACAAATACTATTAATACAAAAAGTAGAATTTTAAAAAGAAATGACAATGAATACAATTACACATATAATAAAATCTAAAAATATAAGTAAAGAATAAAAGTTTAATTGTATAAAAAATATATAAAAAAAAATAAACAAGAAATTTAAACATGACTTCATCTCCTGTTTTGATTTTTTATTTATTTTTTGCCACAAATGAGTGCAAATTAGCTAACATTTATTTAACTGCTAATACAGTAAACATTTTTTGCAATTGGCGGTTTATTCCGACCCGTGATAAATAACTCGAAGGAAAAATAATGAAAAAATAATTTTTTGCTCTTCTTAATGTAATTAACCTCCTAATAACTCTTAGGTTTTTATTTACCCTTTTCACCTGGAGTGCCTTCTCTTCAGACAGATGCCCACAAGAATGCCTGCAGTCACCTAGTTAAATATTTGATGTGGTTGTCGAGGCAGGTTATGCAGCACAACGCTGCCTCACGCCGCAGATGTAATATTCATAACCCAGACTCCGCTAATGACAATCAGGGCCTTTGAAGAGATGACGAGACCCAGTACAGAGTGTAAGAAAATGCTTCTTATGAAAGAGAGAGAGTGAAGGAGGAAGGTGACGGCAAGGGAAAAAAAACATCCCTAGAGCATTACAGCGTGAGCCGAAAGTGTAATTTTCGAATATTAAATGCAAAAGCTGAGCCTTAATGCAAGGACTCCTCTGTGTGATCTCATTACAAATGAATACATGTAATTTACACAGACTCTACACAGCACACAGAGGCGGAATAAATGTGGTTGCACTGTGCTCACGATCCTGGGAAATGATTTATCACATGATCGATGGATGTTGCTTTTTTGTGCACAATCAACATGTATGAAAAAAGATGGATTACGCTGATAGGTGGAGACGTTAATATATTGAAAATGAAATATGGTATTTTTCTCATGACTATTCTTTTTTTTTCCCACAAAGATGAGACAATCCATTTTGTTGTCTGGATTAAATTGGAAATAAGTGGGTTTTATATACATAAAAAGCATATAAAATGCAATAAAAGTGAAGGTTTGAATGTTTTTTATGTAAAAATATGATGTTTAAAAATATATATTTATCTAAAATATATTTAAACATACAACCCTAAATCAGAAAAAGTTGGAACAGTATGGGAAATGCAAATAAAAAAGAAAGAAGTGATTTTCTTTCTTTCTTTTCGGCTTAGCCCCTTTATTAATCAGGGGTCGCCACAGCGGAATGAACCACCAATTTATCCAGCATATGTTTTACAGAGCGGATGCCCTTTCGGCTGCAACCCATCCCTGGGAAACAAGAGGTGATTTTTAAATTTACTTATTATTACAGCACATTATTTAAGGTGTTTCTCATGATTTATTATTATTATTTTTTAAATAAACATGTATTCTAATTTTGGTTCTTGCTACACATTGCAAGTGGACAACAGTACAGGGTCTTCGTTGTCGCATTTTGCATTTCAAAATGCACCACACATTCTATAGTGGAGATAGATCAGGACTGCTGGCAGGCCAGTCAAGTACCTGTATCCTTTTCCTCTGCAGCCAAGGACTTTGTAATGTGTGCAGAATGTGGTTTTGCATTGTCTCGTTGAAATATGGATGAGCATTCTTGGAAAGGAGCCAGCATGTTGTGCTTTAAAATCTCTATGTACTTTACAGCGTTAATAGTGCTGTCACAGAAGTGCAAGTTACCTTTGCCAAGGGCATTGACACAACCCCATACCATGACAGACCCTGGCTTTTGGATGTGTGGCTGGTAACAGTCTGGATGATCCTTTTCTTCTTTGGTCTGGACCATACAACATGCATTTCTCCCCCAAAAATACCCAAAATACATCTGACCACAGTACACATGATGGTCCATCCCAGATGCTTTCGAGCCCAGAGAAGTCGACGGCGCTTCTGGACACTATTAACATATGGTTTCCCTTTGGCACAGTAAAGTTTTAACTGGCATTTGTGGGTGTAACTACATATTGTGGTACCTGACAAAGGTTTGCCAAAGTAGTCTTGAGCCCATGTGGTGATATCGCTTAGAGATGAATGATGATTCTTGATGCAGTGCTGCCTAAGGAATCGCAGATAATGGTAGTTTAGCTTAGGCTTGTGTCCTTATCCTTTACGCACTGAAGTTCTTTTAGATTTTTTGAATCTTTTTATTAGGTTATGCACTGTTGAAGGTGAAAGATAGGTGTCTTCCTATCTTTCTTTGAGCAACATTGTTTTTAAACATTTAAATAATTTTCTCACATATATGTTGGCAAACTGGCAATCCTCAACCTATCTTTGCTCCTAAAGAATTAGACCTTTCTTGGATGCTCCTTTTGACATCACATGTTTCAAATCACATCATTATTTAACCAATTAACCTCATTTTAGCCATAACTTGCTCTTGTGCCAACTTTTTTTAGAATGTGTTGCAGGTCTGAAAGACTTAAAAATTATGTCTATTTACAAATTAAATTAAGTTGACCAGATAAAACATGAAATATGTTGTGTTCATATAGTCTCCTTTGAAATACAAGTCAAAGTAAATCTGGATATCACTACTTTCTTTTTTATTTGTGTTTTTCTGTCCCATTTTTTTCTGATTTGGGGTTGCAATAAGTTATGTAATAATAAAATTTAATTATTAAATACTCATTGCAAAAAAAAAGGTTTAAACCTGTTGTGCTTTGACAGAAGTTTTTATCAAATGTATTTTAAAGGGTTACAAATGTCGAATAATTAGTGATTTGGGACTGCGTTACAGTCAATGTTATTAGTTTTTTTTTCATTTCTTCTGTGAATCATGAGAAAACAAAAAGTATTTTTTGCTAGAAAATATATGAATATTATATTCAGAAAATTATATTAATTAATAA
The DNA here is from genome assembly GCF_903798145.1 of Danio aesculapii. Lineage (NCBI taxonomy): Eukaryota > Metazoa > Chordata > Actinopteri > Cypriniformes > Danionidae > Danio > Danio aesculapii. The sequence goes on from NC_079440.1 coordinate 35,728,616, forward strand.
TATTTTGAATAATGATTAAGATTTTAGTTTATTTTATTGTATCAACATTTATTGCTACTTAATGGTTACACCACAAGCAATTTTTGACATGTTTTCAAAAGCATAAACCAATATTATTACAAAAACGTAAGTCCACATTTTTAAAAGCTTGACAAAAAATTTAATGAAAGTGTGTACACTTGTCACACGTCACTGACACGCATAAATTTAAACATAATAATTACAAAACCATCACCTATGAAACACACTGTACACATTTGTGGTTGTTGAGACAAATGTCTATGGACAGTCTATACAGTACAACCAAAAAACATTTACTAACCCACAGCTCTTGAACAAAGGACACTGTAGGATATCCCCATAATGCATCAGCAGAGATGGAAGAGAATATGTGCTTTTGTCATAGTCTCCATTGGCTAACTGTACAACCTTCTTTTATCTATTTGTCTTTCTCTGAAGTTGAGCAAAGAAATCTTGGGTTTCTGCTCTCTCTCTCTCTCTCTCTCTCTCTCTCTCTCTCTCTCTCTCTCTCTCTCTCTCTCTCTCTCTCTCTCTCTTTGCATTCAGCTCTTATCTGTTCCTCAGATAAGTTATATGGAGAATAAGTGAATGAAATCAAACCTCCACATCTTGGTGAAAATAAATAGCACAGAGCATACTTGTGAATAGCTGCTTATCATCAAAGATCATTTTCCTGGATGTCTGAATGTATAAGCACATTCACACTGAGAGCAGTGGCCATTATACGGGAGCCCGGCACCACATTCCTCATATTAATGCACAGACCTACAGTTTATTGATGTTTTTTTTTTCTCCGCATTATGAACCTTGACATATTTGGATCAGTTTTGCATTTTAATACCCACATACCCTTTATGATAGTTGATAAAGTTGTTTTCCCGATACCTCAGTTACTGCAATGCAGCCATAACAAAATCATTTATAGTTAAAGAGGCGTATTGAATGTGCACTGCTTTTTAAAATAGACAGGGCAATTTAGAGTTTCTCCAGGTGATTATTGTAGATCCTTGAGCAAGTAATGCGATAAATCAGAATTAATTGCTTGGTGAAAACATCAATACACGGCCAAGATTTCATTTTGTGTTCAATGTAATGTAGTTTGCTGCTTTGCCCGGTGTGTCGTATCTGATAAAACCCATGAAACAGCATGGGAGATATGTACATATTGCTACTCTGTTGACTTTGTTTGTCTTTTGTGTGCTTTCTGGTTGAGTTTGTGTGTGTGTGCGGGTGGGAGAGAAGCCTTTGTTGTGAGTGTTCTTCTCTCTGGGTCCCTCTAGGAGAGAAGGGAGGCTTGTGCAGAGCTGGAGACAAAGGAGACAAAGAGGCTGACTGCAGTGCTTCCTCTGCAGAACCGCACATTAGTGAACGCTGGCCAATGCAGCAGAAACACATGTGAGGGATAATTTATGATCAGCTCATGATTGTCACAAAAGAGGGAGATCAGGGTCTTGTGTGTATCTGAAGGGGCTTATTTTATGATTATGATCTGCTGATTGTACATTATGACACATCCACTACACGGATATCTCGTTTTAAATAAATATGTAGACTTGGTCCTATTTTGCCTGCTTTTACATGATGTAAGTCTAAAGTGTCTCTGTAAAGGTTTCATTTATTTATCCATTATGTAATTGCCCAAAGTTTCAGCAAAAACCTGCGTGCATCTCTTTAAATGTACATGAGCTGCGGCTCCACGCACATTTTCATTAGACGGTGGAGTCTTCACAGTGTGTGCCTTGCATACTCCACTAAAAACAAACAAATAATCAACAGTCATTATAAAACCTTGTCAGTTTCAGAATCAGTTTTATTGCCAAATGTGCTTCACACACACAAGGAATTTGTTTTGGCTACAGAAGCTTTCAGTGTACATAAAGTGACAAGTGACAACACTAAATAAATAAATATAAAAAAAGGACGATAAGCATTAAATAGAGATGCAGTTAGTAACTCCTAATATAGTTTTCTGAGCACTCACTCAGAAAGCATGCTGTCAGATATGAGTATAAAGCTTAGTTTTTTTCAATTTCAACTGTCAAAAGTAGTCAAATTTGTTTTCAGATTGTTGGTTATGTTTGTGAATGTTGAAGGTTTACATGTGTGTCAATATATTAGACCTGTTAAACAGAGAATCTGGGAAATTATGACAACACACTAGAGCTCGGCGATACAAATGGTATGGAATGTATTGACCGTACACCATTGTCAATAAGGATAAAACAAATTTGGCATGAAGTTTTGGTATGAAGGCTATAGTTTTATTAAAATCTGGCTGCTGAGCGTGCGCCTTGAAAGGAATGCCAACAAGCTTTATTTCCAATGGAGGTGCGTGACTTGTGGTGTAAATAGGGAACGGAAAGCAGCAGTGAAAAGATTGTTAATAAAAAAGGATGTTTTGGTTTCTTTTCTTGTGCATGCCAGTCACTAGCACCCCATCTGAACGTTCTTAGCATAGGGGGTAATGTAGTCATTCAACTTCACAATAATGTTGCAGTATGTATTAGTTCCTTTACTTGAAAGCTCACATTTGATTATCATAATTTGTGTTGTTGACAGAGTTTAAGGTTTACTGTATCGTTGTTATTCACACCTTAAAGTTTGCTTTGATTGTTCAGCGTTTACACTTTACCATTGAACACACTGGAACATTTTATTTATCAAGTGTAAGAGTCTCTTTGACACTTATGTTTGTTTTATTATGAAGAGATCAGATATTTAGTTTAAATATTTTTGTTTTTGACTATTAAAACTATTTGCCTTAGTAATGTCTGTAAATTAAAATAAAATCGTTAAATAAAAAAGTCCTAATATTCCTAAATGGATTGTTAAAAATATTCAATAATTTTCGATACCGACAACCCTTTTTTTTATTTCAGGACATTGTGACGTGTATATTCCGGGACTATAATTAAGGTCTTTGAGGCAGTTCAGTCCTTTAAAGTAGATATTGTGCTTTGCAATATTACACATTAAAGGAAATTTAATTGTGAACTCATTTAAACAACCCAGGCTCATTCCGTAGTCCCGGGGACGTTTCTGGAGACCGCGAAATACGTCCCGGGAGGTACGTATTTGTGCAGTTTTTGTTTTCACGAGTCCGCGAGAGGCCGCTGTGCGCGCTTTTTCCCGCGCCGTTCTCGCGTAAACCCGCTGGAGGCCGCTGTCGAACGACCTTCCGCCCGTCTGCCTGTCTTCACGACGGAATGATTGACCGTGCGACCGGCCAATCGGCTGACCCGCCCTCCTCCGTCCCCAAACCCAACCAACGACGGTTCACAAAAGCTGTCCAGAAAAAGAAAAGCCCTCGTCCGGTTTTTACCACGTTTTCGGATTTTGACCACATTCTCACCCTGTGACGAACTTGTTCGCTTCATTTCTTGGATTTTGTTTTTGTTTTCTCACCTGATTCCTGGAGCCGCTCTTCCCGGACTCGAACCCGGTCGTTGTCGTCGTCGTGGTCAGCCCCTCTCTGCGCCTCGAGTACACGAAGAGCTAACCGGACAAACTGGTTGCAGCGGGAAAGCCCTCCACACGGAGGCGAGCGGCCGGCTGGCCGGCCGGCGAGCGCCGAAGGGAAACGGCGTCACACCGCCCCGCGGCGTTCGCTTAAAAAAATGAAATGCAGCCGCACGTACCCCCGGCTACGTATTTCGCGGTCTCCAGAAACGTCCCCGGGACTACGTTCTCAGAATGAGCCTGGGTTGCATTTAAATGTTATCTTAAATGAAGGTCAGTTAGAAACTACACTAATTGTTGGGTTGAATTTTTAAGTAAATCATTGAATCGTTCACTCAGCTCCTTTGTTCAAACACTGATTCATTAAGTAGAAGATCACCTAGAGATGGGAAGATGGGTAGATCAAATGCTTTGATAGACTTCGTATTTGGATTTTCCTCAGCTAATATTTATTCACATCAGTTGTTTCATGTTGTTCGTTTTCATTTGAGAGGAGTTAAATAAAAAAATTCCAATTCCCCTATGCACTTTCTGAATGAAAGAAAATATTTATAGCCAGCCAAAGACACATTACAAAGAGCTGAATTCTGTCTTTTGGTTTGAGTAACATAACATGAACAATTCATTCACAAATGCTCATGGTTGGAAATGTTTAATTCTGCAGTGGCTTTATTTGAAATAGTTTTCACTGGTGAAATAAAACCAGACAATGTATCCTTAAGTATTTAGTCTAAAAGGTAAGTTAGGCAACATGGTACTGATTTCTTGTTTATTGAACCGCTGCATAAAAGCAACATCACACTAACCATTGTGCTGTTTTAGAGAGTTTCAGCATGGCTGTGATTACCTGCTTGTTATCAGCTGCTGTAAATCACTGAAATTCTGATATCCTCTGTTCTTTAATCCGCTTTAACCTCTTGTGGAATTTTTGACCGCAGCTCTGTTGTCTGCTAAACAGAGTTTTCTTGATTTGAGGCAGAAGCAGGGCTAATTGGGATGTGGGCAACAGCCTGTGACATCTCTACTCATTAGCAGCAGCACTGAAGGCAATACCCAACTAGGTCAGAGAGTTCCCTCACTGCAGTATACAGGCAGTGAATATCTCATCAGCTCTGAGACTGCACACATCTCTCCTCCAGCATCAGTCTCTCCAGTGATTAGAGCCTCTGTAACCCTCAAGTACATTATATGCCTTGTGGGCAGACCCTCGATCAACCTCCGCAAAAGTAGCCCCTCTCCGGGGGAATCCAAGGGCTCATTTGTGTGCCGTTTAAGGCCAAGGTGGCGAGAAGTATTCTTAAATGTACAGGGCACAGAAATTTAGCTTTAATGATGAACATTTCCATAGGCACTATTGCAAAATGGCAGGAGACATGTTTAAATTGTTATTTCATACATAGTTTTTTGTGCAATTTTAATGAACTTCAGGGAAGCACCATCTGAGATTTGTCGGAAACCAAAAAGTAGCTAGGGGGAATCTGTCAACAGCTTGACATTGATTATCTCACCAGGGCGATGGTTTATTCATAAAAATATATGAGACACTTTAAAAGCTCCACACTGGTGGGAAAAAGGCATTTGAAAGTATGCTCAATAATCACATATTTATTATGTGTATGTTTCTCATTATCTATGTGCAAAGAAGCTGTGGGAATACCAGATGTAGATACACTCAAGATTGAAAACTTATCGCTGACATGGCCAACTGATCTTTCTGCCTTTGGGATGTTATGCTGAAGGTGAGTGACAAGAACAACCACTTTAACCGTGCTTTTACACTGGTGTTTTCACAGGACTTTTGATTAGCCAGAGGCTAATGACTGTTGATGGGGAAGACTCCCTGAGTGCTAGCATCTGCTTTCCTAGCACATCGTTTGCAGGCTCTCGTTAATAATTAGCTGTTATGCTCACAGGAATGTAAAGCAATTTGCTTTAAAGGGAATGTTCACCTCCGACATTAAACTTCTGACATTGTTTACTGTTATTCTAAACAGGAGAAAGCACAAAGTATGTTGGTGTGTGTGTTCAGTGTGCATGACACAAATTTTGCCATGAGCACAGTATGTGCAGAACCCAGTTTTTCCAACCATGTGAGCAGTGTACTTAAAGCATGCGTGTACTTGGTTCGTAGAGAAAGTAGCAGCACTGAATCTAACCTGCTTCAAAATCAGAAAATTAACAGAGAAGACAGGGCACTATTAAAGGGTCACGAAACACCAAAGCACATTTTTTTGAGATCTTGACAGATCTTGACAGCCCACGTTGCTAAAAACACTATTAGGACACCTATAGTTCACAAAAAAAGTGAAAATTGGTTGTTTTTGTGTTTTTCGAGCAAATTCGTTCGAAATTTTGAAACTACGTCATGGCCATGAGATCCTTGCGTAAATTCCAGCGTGGAAACTGTCTATACTGGCTGGTACAACATGACGTATTTGAGTTTTTATCATTAATTCATAAGAAATTCTTTGTCCAAACCAATCAGCGCGCTCTATTGTGAATGAGGTGCTTTATTAAACTGCATGATAGCTTTGAATTACCTGTTACAGTGTTTAGATGGCAGAGAGACACCACATTGTTGCCAACCATAATTCAAGAGTTCACACTTAGCTGATGATTGATAATAAAGCTTGTTTGGCATGCTGTCACAGGATAGAGCCCTGAGCTTATACGATCCTCGAGCCTCCGGTTGCTGGGCGAGAGGGGAGTTTGAGCTCAGGTAGATCTCGATGACTTCCTCCTTGCTTATTTTAGCTAAGTGTCATATATGGATGCTGAGAAGAGGTGGACTCAGAGCTTGGCTAAAAATATGTTGGATTAATTGTTTAGAGTGCTTGTTTTTGAACTGTGGGAGGAAACTGGAGAACCCAAGGAAAACCCAAGCGAGCACGGGCAAAACTCCGCACAGAAATGTCGCCAGGTTTGGAAGGGAATTAAACCAGGGGCCTTCTTGCTGTGAGGCAACAGTGCTAATCACTTGCCACCGTGTTGCCCTTTTAAAAGAAGGGAAAGTAGGGTTGGTTGGGGAGGTTTTTTAAAGACGAAGATATTGAGATGAGAAACTCTGGTTATTTATAGTGAGTTAAGAATTGTCTGATAGGATAATTAGTCATGAGCTAATGCTGGAACAGCTGTGAACAATCATAAGCACGTAATCCTCTCGAAATTTGTTTATAAAGAAGAAGAATTGTTCAGAGACATGGTTTATCAGTGTTGCTTTTATAAATGTGCAGCAATGAAGGTTTTGTTTCCATTTTCCCTAATGAGAGCACTGCTGCGTCAGGGAGCACATTTGACTGCGGATTACAGTGCTCTGCTAACACGCGACAAATGTAGGGAACATTTTTTACCCGAGAGCTTTTCGAATCTGCAAATGGTGAAATCCTTAGAAATGTTGATTGTCCTGTCTCTACTGATTCGGTAAGTGTGTGATCAGTGTTCTGTGTTTATGTTTATTCAGATGGCAAAGTTAGTTAGTATCGTCAGCAGTACTCTTTCAGTTTTTAAAGACATACCTTAGTCAAAATGATTTAATTACTAAGTTTACAGTACGTTAATATCCTCACAACATTATGGCCTGAAAGATCCGCTGTAAATGCTGCTCTCCAAATGTAAACATGTAAACATCTTAATCAAACTATTATCGTCGTGTAGGATTTACTCAGCGTATGATTTTAACCACATTTTGTGACAGGATGGTCTGTACTCACAATGCTGTTTGACGCTATTCTCTGCACCTACCGAGTCGTTGCATCTACCGAGAAATGCGGTAAAAAAAATTATTTCTTCCATACGGCATGCGGCATCAAAAATTCCATTAAAACAACACTCTTCCAGCAGTTCCTCGCATCCAATATTTCGTTTGTCATGGGGGCATGAATGAAATGTTCCTGAATAAAAGTGAAAGTGCCAAACTGCACTTACAAACTGTTAAAGTCGACAAATTAAGAATGAAAACCCGAAATTACATGAAACTCCTGAGGAAATGTGGATAGCATGGCAATGATGCAATGTTAATCGAATTGTGTTATAACATATAAAACGGGATCATGAAAGAAACATTCAAAAGCAACTCATGTAAACACCTTAATCATATTATTGTCTTATTCAAATAATTTGATTACTTTTTGATGTCCATGTAAATGTAGTCACTGTCTATCTCCCCTGCATCTGCATGTTGCCACTGTGAAAATCAGCACATGCATGTACTGAAACTCCCCTTTTCATGCAAACCATTCCCTCTTTCGCAACTCAACACTCAAACCTAAACAAAGCTGGACTCACCCACTTTCCTGACTTTTTTTTCAAAATAGAGGTGTGAAAACACCCTGCTGAGACAGGGGGATTTCATGACCCTTTAACAACAAAGACAGAAAAAACTGTAAATGCCAATATTGACAACTTTATTTTAAAGCAATGTAAAAACTTTTTTTTCATCATATTAACTTTTGAAGACAAATATACCAGCAGTGGGCAATGATTAATTCTTTCTAGTGCATGTGTCAAGTGCCTGTGTTTGCACATGCAATCAAATGGAGCATGCTTTTATTTCTTTTCAAATGGGATAAATCTGTCTCCAAAGGGTACTTTGGAGTGAGAACAATCAGGGCCGCCATGTTGAAGGGTCATTTCAGACCAAAGTGCTCATATTTGTGTAGCCATTTCAAAGTGCTACTAAGAATGAATGATTTCTAAGGTCTTGTTTACATTGGGTAGTCAAATGTTTTTTTTTTTGTTTATCATATAACAAGTAGATGGAGACTTAATGATGTTTACACTGTTTAATCCATTTCCTCTAACCACTTTTGACCACTTTCCTGATTTTTTTAAGATGGATGGTTAATACTTGGGTGCATGTATGCTTTTTTATCTTTTGATTTAATAAATTGAATATCTTATAGATTTAAATTACATATCAACACAGACGAGACAGTGGAGAGAGAGAAAAAATCTGATTAAAAAATCTTTCCCGCTCTGGTAGCCACTAAGTCAAATGCTGTGGGGTTTGTGTCAAGACTGGAAACAGAAACTTACTATATGATTTCAGAAGGCAAGTTTTACATTTCAGGTCCCATTTACTACACCTCTATTTAGCTTTGTCCAGCTGCGAATTGATTGACAAAAAAGTGATCAACGCTCTCTCTTCCATGATTCTTTGTGGATGCTTAATTTATGAAATGAAGAAGTGTGTTCCAAAGAACAGTTGTTAAGGTTTCTTACAAGTTCACTTCAAAGCTGTTTATACAGTGACCTCTTTGAAGGAATAGGAATGGGGGTAAGCCTTTCAGAATAAAACACAGCCTTTGAAAAACTATGCATAGTTTCAACACTGTTTTTGTAGCTTACATGCACAAAAGAGCAACAAAGTAGTATACACTCTAAGAAATAAGTGACTGAGAGCTCCGAGCGGGCACCTTGATGCCTTTGAACACATTAAAAAAAGCTAATTGATTTGATGTCAAAACCTTGACATCCATTTGAAATCCTCAGTGACCTCCCACCAAAATAATGACACAAAATGTATTTTAATATAAGAATGGTTTTCTTCATTTGAAAGGTTAAATTCCATTTATTTTGTATTCCTGCAATAAACTACCTTGATGTCAAAAAGACATCAAAATTTACATCTAACATTGACATCAAAAAAGTTCTGTTCAGTGATGCAATCGATTTTTGAAAAGTTTTTTAAGCCAATGTTAGATGTCAATTTGATCTCTTGTTGGCATCAAATAGATTAGCTCTTTTGACATGTTTTCAATGTTGCTTTGACATCAAGGTGCTTGCTGACCTGTCAGTGGGGCAAGTACCTTTTCAAAAGGTTTTTGTAGGGTTGGGAGTGGTCTAAATTCAAAATTCGATTCAAACCTCGATTGCGATTAATGGAAGATAATTTTATTTATTGTATTTTTTTGGTTTCATAGTTCACTGTCAAGTTTTGTACATTAAATATGTTCACATATTACAAGTGAGAGTTTTTTGAATGAAGGGTGCATTACTTGATTTTAAAATAATTGAAAGAAACACACACTATCTATGATTATTTATTGAACATCATAAAAGAAAATATGTTGTCAAAAGGCATCTCTGGCGCAGCTTCCAATCATCGTCAATGTAGTGCAAATGTGGAACGTGTAGTTACATTCATTGACAGGTGCACAGGTATACGAGCTCATGAAAGCTGCGCCAGACCCAGGGGTGCAACTGCAATTTTAGTGAGGGGTATGCGGGTTCAAGTTTTGCCCCCCAGCCCCCCCCCACCCCCCCCCCTTTCCATAACATGCTTTAAACAAATACATTTAGAAGTTCTAAACACAACTTAAAATATATGAAGTAGTAAAAGTATAATTACACTAAGCATGTGATGAGTAAAAGAATTACATCTCATCCCACCCCAAATGATTTCATTTTCCTCACTAAATGTGTATAGCACCTTGACATGCCTTGCTTTTGTATGACATTTGTCAAAACAAAATTATAGATCTGGGAGTCCTAGAGGGCAACATAACTTAAACATGCAATCACTTCTCAAATGCTTACTGTGAGAGGTGTAAGATTTGTCTTTGCATGAATTATTGACTGAAACTGCTATTACACCTTTCACAAAGTTAATTAAAAAAGACTGTTAAATGTTTAGTGTAAAAAATAAACAAAAACAAACTGCCCTGAGATGTTCTATTTTATCGCCAAACTTTTTTGTAACTAAAATTAAAATAGTTTTGAGCAAAAAACATTACCAAAGGGGCCGATGTATCTATATGATACATACACTGTAAAAAAAAAAATCCGTAATTTTACGGTTTATTTCCAGCAGCTGGGGTGCCGGAAAAAGAGTAAAATAATAGCCGTTAAATTACAGAAATGTACCGTAAAATAACAGATATTAAATTACAGAAATATACCAAAAATTTTAACTTAAGCAAATTTCTGTAATTTAATATTCGTTATTTTACGGTATATTTCTGTAATTTAACGGCTATTATTTTACTTTTTTTCTGGCACCCCAGCTGCCGGAAATAAACTGTAAAATTATGGATTTTATAATATATATGGGAATATAATATAATATATAATTTTATAGGGGAATTTTTTAACCCAAATATTAGTTTCAATTTTTTTTTATCCAGCTGCAATGAATCAATCAAATGGTCAACAGAGGGGGAGGGGAAGTATGATTTTCTTTATTTAATAAAATACAATTATATACTTGTATAAAACGAACGCAAAATAAATATTTTAAACTAAAAATATTTATTTATTTTGATTATTTGAAACTTTTAGTAAGGATAATTTCAAAAATAGTTTTGACACAATGGCGCCCACCCATGTGTGGCGCTCCTATGCGCCGCATATACTGCATACCCCCTTTTTGCGCCTCTGGCCAGACCATACCGATCCATTCGACGAAGAAGTATAAATGAGCCTTAACAGAGTAGGGTCAAGTGACTCCACACGTGGTAGGGCAAGTAATTGAAAAAAATCGTCCTGGAAAAATTAGATTGATTATAGGTTCTGAATGTCGATTTCGATTACTTTACGATTATTTGCCCAGCTCTAGGTTTTTGAGACCTTTTCAAATACTGTTCGAGTGACAGCTCAGATACATTTTTTTTGAGTGTGAACTTTTTGTGCAATATAATATTGATAATTATATATAGAAAAAAGAAAGTCATACAGGTTTGCGGTGACACGGCCAAGTTCCCGCTGTTTGAACTTTTGCTAGGTCAGTCGTAAATTTATATAGCTCCAACTTTCCTTCATATGTTCTGTGATAAACATTTATTTTCTGAAAGTGGTAATCAGAGGTGAGCCAATGCAGAGGACGCCTTCAATGAGAGCCAGCTGGGATGTGACCAGGCAGCCATCTGTGTCCGACACAGCTTCGTCAGAGCAGAAGGACACTCAACTCTCTAGCCTTTTCTCCTTTTCTTTCTCATAGGTCTGATAATACTGAAGACAGCGGATATTTTTGCTGCTTTGTCTTGTACCTACATAAAAGACTTTAAATAAGACAGAAAGAAAGAAATTATGGTATTTAAAAGGCATGTTATGTCATATCTATTTCAGCATAATTATTTTGATCAGTTAGGTCAGGGGTGTCCAAACTCAGTCCTGAAGGGCCGGTGTCCTGGAGAGTTTAGCTCCAACCCTAATCAAACACATCTGAACCAGCTAATCAAGCTCTACTAGATATGTTAGAAACTTCCTGGCAGGTGTGTTGAAGCAAGTTAGAGCTAAACCGAGCAGGACAACAGCCCTCCAGGACTGAGTTTGGAAACCCCAGAGTTCAAAAATGTAACATTTGGCAGGATTTAAATTTCTAAAAGCGCTAATATGTGCGTAAGAGTACATGCTACCACTTTGCAATCAAATCTAAGAATAATAAAGGACAACGAACTGTTAAAATCAAAGGCATTGAATACACAGGATAATGAGGAACTAAACAAGGCAAAGGTGAACAAAATCAATCAACCATTAGGTTACCATGAATAAACTAGGGCTGCATCCTATACCACATAATTTGTTGTTTAGGTGAAAAACAGTATGTGACAAAAGTATTTCTGATATGAACATGATGTACAAAGGTGGCAACATGAGGAATGTATTATGTATAATAACATGTATACAATGTAGAACATACTTTTTAAAGGTTGTGAAATAAATATTTACTTAAAAATTTGCAGCTAGTCAAGAGTATGCCATGTTGGACACATCATACAATACGGACAAGAGAAAAATAGAAATAAAAAAGAACTAATACAAGGGAATACATACGAAAAGTCTAGGGTAACATATATAAACATCACAGTATTTGTGCCTGTTTGTCTATTTTAAATGCATAATCACAACTGTAATTGTTTCTGACAGGACAAAGCTTATTTTTCAGTATGCTGATTTAGTGGTTTACCTTTATTTAGGGATGCATCAATATAAATTTTTGGGCTGATACCGATAACCGATAAATCTCTAGATTTGGAGGCGGTTATTGGTGTATAAATATTTGTAAAAATGTATTTTTGTACAGTCAACAACTGATTTAAATTTAAAAACTTCATAAAAATTCGAACTGATCTTAAAATAGCCCACTCAAAGCAATAATGTCAAAAATGCAAGTCGTTGCAATTATATAGACCTATTCACAATTTCACATAAATCAGCATGCCAAAAATAAATTATTTCCTTTTCTTCGCATAGCAAATTAACATGCAACTTGACTCTCAGAACAAGAACTAACGTCAGAATTTTTTTTTTAAATGCTCCAAGATGGGCGTGGAGCACTGCGAGCAGAGGGAGGAGTGGACGTGGCCAGCAAAGCAGAGGAAAAAAAGGGGAGCGAACAACTGTCAGTTGGCTCACAAAATGAGACAAACCGTGAGACCCATGTTTTTATAGTTTGCAAAGTTAAAATGCAAATAAATAAACAGTAAGTAATTTCATGCATAGGTTATTTGTAATTTCATATACACATAACCAAAATTTGTTCTATCATTATAAAGATAACCGTCTCTATATAAACACTATAAATGAAGAGGACTTTTCTCCTCCTGAATCCCCAGGTTTGAATGCAGACACTGTGGATAGCAGTGCAGCAGGAATCTTTCCCTATCTATTTCAACCATAAGCCCTGCCAGTTATCTGGAGGATTTTAAACATAGGCGAACACAACAGCACGGATATAGGCGATGTGTCTGAATGGTAACGAACTCAACAAACAAGTCCGCCGTTTGCCACTTCTCGTACAGCTCTCCCGACAAAAATGCTTGCTGCAGCCCAACATCTTTGCTGTATCTGCCTTGACAGCATCACGGGAAAAACATGCAACAAACCCTGTGGATCATGGAAACAAACTCATATGACCTGTGCCATGCACGGACGCGGTCTCACCCACTTATTGGGTCTCACAGCTTGACAGGTCTGCCTTGCCTTCGGAAAGCACAAGCTCTCATGAATAATTAAGAAGCAGGGTCTTCTCATTGGATAAGAAAACTTCACTATGAATAATAATGAGAAACCAACGCGTCATCACTCCATTAGCAGATTCCTACTTCGTCACCGATTTTGATGCCACCCCAAAAATTATTTTAAACCCGGAAGATGAAATTAGCTTAAAAATTATCCAGTTTTCCCCACAACTAAAGCTAACAGGTGCTAACATTATCTTAACTGATGCTCAGCACACACAAATCTGTTAAAATCTCAAAAAAAGTTGGGTGTCTTAAACCTTTAATTAACAAACAAGTTAAATAAATATATTTTAAATAAAATGAAAACAAAAATTAAAGAACTATGAACAGAAACCAGCTCAAATGTTCGTGAATAAAAAGTGTTACAGTAATGTGCAATTGTTAGTGATTTGACTCTCTAATTACCGCACTCCTGCAAGTCTCTCATGCTTACAAGGCAGGCAGTTCTATACAATTATGTAATTTATCGACTTAAAGATATCGGCCTAATTTTGATATCAGACCGATAACGATAACATTAAAAATAGCATTTTTAAGCCGATATCGATATGGCCATTGATATATTGTGCATATCTACTTTTATTAGAAATGTTGAATATATTTGTGCTTATTTATATCTCACAACAATTCATATAAAAAAAGTTCTGCGTTGTTCGCACTGACTTCAACTCTTTCTGACCCCAAACTTCTCAACACTAGTGTAAATTAAATAATAATAATAACACATAAATATTTTCCCCCCTGTTTTTTCTTCTTCTTCTTCTTTATGTCACAGTAAACATTTAGTTTGGAAATATAATTGAACAAGATGAGAGCAAGGAAACGGACGAGGAGTGTCACTGCAGAAAAGCGTGAGAACAAAAGGAGAAGGCAAAGAGAGAATAAAAGGACTGCTCTTGTAGAGTAAGTGAGCGAGGGCTGTGTGACAGTCTGCAATCCCACATGATGAGTGCTCTACTTATCACTGCTAATGAGCAGGTTTGTGAGTGAAGTTCACTCTCTAGTTGTCAGAATCCGGAGACATGTCTTCCACAAGTGATTATTAATTTACAAGTCAACATGTTAACTCAACAGTAGCAGTTTTGTGATGAATTGGGGCTGAAGTGTTGAATGCCTGGATGAATTCTTGAGAAGTCTTTAAACAGCTTTGAACTCCTTATGACCTCACCTAAGAACAGTTGAAGTCTCGTTGTTCAGGATCCCTGAAGGCATATGGGAATAGACGGAGACAAAAACTATAGCAGCTACGGAGAAAATATATCCGCTGCAGGAGAACTCAAACACAACAACAAAGTGAAATGTAATTCTATAGGGCTCTGAAAAGCAACAGTACATCATGACAGATAAAAGGAGCGGGCGCAGCCAAAGTAAAATAGAGACAAAACTTTTTTTGACAGAATGCAGAGAGTGCACAGACATCCCAGAAAAGTTTTACTGCTAAATGAAACACACTTGAAGTTTCGCACTCTTTATAGGTTGTTTATTCGCAAACTTTGTGTGCATGTGTACTGTATGTGTGTGTGTTTACTTCAGCTGTATTTTCTTAATAATAAGAAGAAGAAGAAGAAGAAGAAGAAAAACAAAATGTATTCTATTAAAATTAAGGACTTATTTTCTATCCTTTTACTGAAAACTTTGTGTAACAAGTCTTATCCCTGATCAACTTCCTAAAACACTGTAATGCCCTATTCACACAGGGCATCAGCTTCAACGCTTTCCATTTACTTTTAATGGGTGACGTCAGGCGTTGCCGAACTGCATTGTGGATCCGTCTGCGCCGCTTCAGTGGCGTTGCTCGCTGCAGAAGTTGGGACTTGCTCAACTTTTCAAGCGCCGATGGAAGCATCAGCCAATCAGACCGCTGTATGCAAATACAGCAGCTCAGACAGCGGCCTATTGCTGACTAATTTCATTGGCTGATGCTGCTTTGACGAATGCGTCAGCCCCAACTTCAGACACGCCCTCTGTCAAGCGTTGCACTTGACAGAGCAAATGAAATTACTAAAGCAGTTAAGCATTCACAAAACCATTAGTCTGCCCTCTACAGGTCAACACGTCAAAACCATCTGACAACACAACATCCAAATACACACAAAGGATTATTTACTTAACGTGTTCTACCTTTTGGAGTCTCTTCTAGTCCTGCTATTTTCTAATGGACCATTGAGGGGGTACTACAAGGTCTTCCATACGTGGCAGTATTCCTTGATGATATTCTGGTAGCTGATCGTAATGACGAAGAGCATCTCCAAACTCTGGCTAGAGTATTGAAGAAATTACAGGACGCAGGGCTACGACTGACATGGAGTAAGTGTACATTCATGGAGAAAGAGGTAATGTTCCTGGGTCACAAAGTGGAAGAGACTGGCCTCCGTCCAGCACCAGAAAAGATCACACCTATCCAAAATGCTCCCTCGTTCAAGAATGTAATAGAATTTAAGACTTATTAAGGACTTTAAATTATTACAACAAGTTCTTGCCCAATTTATTTACTGTTTTAGCCCCTGTACACCAGTTACTGCGTAAGGATGTCAAATGGAATTGGGGAAAGGAACAAGAGGCTGCATTTGCTCGATATAAGGAAATGATACATTCAGTTCAAGTGTTGGTCCATTATGACCCCCAGAAGGATGTGATTTTGTCATGTGATGCTTCTTCTTATGGCCTAGGGGCCATTCTTTCTCATAGGATGCCTGACGGAAGTGAAAGACCCATAGGATTTATGTCGCGAACACTGAATCAAGCTGAGCGGAACTATTGACAGTTGGACAAAGAAGGTTTGGCTGTAATGTTTGGTTTACAACATTTCCACAAGTATTTGTATGGCTGAAGATTTATCATTGTTACTGATCATAAGCCTTCACTGTCTTTGTTTAATGAGCTAAAACAGTTCCTCAGATGTCTTCTCCTAGAATTCAGCGATGGGCTGTAACCCTGCGAGCATATGAGTACAGCATCCTGTACAGGGCAAGCAAGGATCATGGAAATGCAGATGCATTAAGTCGGCTACCACTTCCAGTGCAATCTTCCAATGAGCAGGAGGAGAGAGTACTAATGCTGGAAGATGCGGATATCACCTTGATTACTGCAGATCAGGTGAGAGAATGGACAAAAAAGGACCCTGTCCTATCTCGGGTGAGAGAAACAGTACAGCATAGATGTTTGACAGTGTTAACAGGAACAGAGTTTGATCCATTTACAGTAAGGAAGAATGAATTGAGTGTGCAAGGATGGGTGTGTACTCTTGGGGGCACAAGTATTTATTCCCAGCGTGGGCAGATCTGAAGTTCTAAACCAGTTACATCAGTGTCATCCAGGAGTGTCCAGAATGAAAGCTCTGGCCAGAAGCTATGTGTGGTGGCCAAAATTAGATCAGGATTTATAAAGGTTGGTACAATCTTGTCGTGTGTGCCAGGAGCACAGAAATGTTCCACCTGCAGCCTCTTTACATGCTTGGAACTGGCCAGAAAAACCATGGCAAAGATTACATGTGGATTATGCGAGACCATTCATGGGGAAAATGTTCTTTGTCCTGATCGATGCACATTATAAATGGTTGGATGTTTTCCCAGTAAATTCAGCCACATCTGCAGCCACCATTGAATGCTTGTGGAAAAGCTTTAGTAACCACGAATTACCTGAACTGATTTTGTCGGATAATGGAACTTGTTTTATCAGTACTGAATTCAAAGAATTCCTGAAGAAAAATGGAGTGCGACATGTCACTTCTGCACCTTATCATGCTTCCAGTAATGGGTTAGTAGAACGGTTTGTGCAAATTGTTAAAATCATGCTAAAAAAATGTGTGGATGAAACAATTACAACTAAATTGTCTCGAGTTCCAGGCCATATAGAAACTGACTGATCCACTTTCTTATGAGGTGATGTTGGGGTGATGGGTGAGTAGTCCATAGACATGTGGATCAGATTAATTCTTGAGGGAAATCGCTTGCCGATACTCCAGAGGAGAGAGTCGACTGTAAATTTCCAGATTTTGATATATCTGAAAACACGACATTTGCAGAGCCAAAAGAGAGTGAACAGGGGTACTGAGGACCTTTCTAGTTAAACTAACTGCCCTGAAGTGTAGGTTGATGGTTCTGAAAACTCTGAGATTACCACTGGAATATTTTGAAAAACCTGAAAAACCTTTAAGTCCGGTGGTAACTATGAGACGATCTGAAAGAACCAGGAAGATGCTTGCTCACTTGAAAGATTATGAACTGATCTGAACTGAACTGAAAATAAATAAATAAATAAATAAAAGAATAAATAAATAAATAAATAAAAGTAATGTTTAGTTACTGTTATGGGTGATGGATATACAGTAAATTATAATCATGCTGTCAGCTCGGGGGGAAAGGGATGTTGTATTGTCAGATGGTTTTGACATGTTGAACTGTAGAGGGCAGACTAATGGTTGTGTGAATGCTTAAAAAGCAGTGAAGAAGAACGTCTTCTATGTGTGTGTTTGCCAGCCACCTGTGATGTAATCAGAACATTGTTTGATACCAAAACTTTCATGTAAATGCTGAAGCAGAATTGACTCTTGTCTCTGTAAGTTATTACAGTATCCCTTCCAAAATGTGTGAGGTGCTCCTTTGAAACCATCAGTATTAAATAACTAGAATAGTCTTTGCTGCCTGACTGTTCATGACTGTACAAAATCTTATTTACACTCAAAACTATTTTACATATTTTCAAAAATAATGGCAGATTCTTACAAATTCGAATAATTTCAATGTTATGAAAACGTACAATTTTTAAAAAGATGTATGCCACCTAAGTTTACATCTCACTGGGGGGGGGGGGGGGGGGGTCGTACTAAATTGTACAAATTAATAGCAACTAAATCAAAACGTTATGAATTGCAGTGAGATTGTGTAGTTTTTTCCACAACGTGGAATCTGTAAATTGCAATCTGTAAATTGTTTTCCGTATTTTGTAATTTATATTTTTTCCCCCCACTTATTTATGCTTTTGAATTACATTATTGGACCTTGGTTTTATTCTCCAAAAGCTTTTGAAGATGAACATTTTGAAAAAGTGACTTTTATTGATATTTTATTAGTTCAAAGTGATATATTGTCTGAGTTGCTGTTATAAATTATGTTACAAAAACCTGGTAATAAGCTGCCAGTACATTTTCTGTTATTTTAAAAAACTTATATCAAAAAAGCATTAACAACTTGACCATTAAAAACTTGTCTCAAAATCCTAAAATGTCAATAAAAGTCACTGGGCCCTATCATACACCCCTGCGCAATAAGACGCAAGATGTGTTTGAGACAATTTGTTGCTATTTTTAGACCAACGGAACCCTCGTTTTGCATTTGCACCACAATTTTTAAATAGCATTGTTAAGCGTGTTACGGTGCATTGTTGGCACGTTGCTATCGTGAGGAACAAAAATAGACTGCGCAATTGACCAGCTGAAAGCGCGTTTTATATATTTTATATATATATTTTTTAATTCTTCATGTCCAGGAGGCTTTTGTTCAGTTTATTCATGACAATTTGCTTAATGTTATTATTATTAGTTATTATTTTTATTATTAGTAGTAGTAGTATTTATTTTATGCATATTTACATTTGTTTTATTAAAAACAAACCTAGATTTGTCCACTTGTCTGGTTTTGGACCATAAGGGGCAAAGGACGTGTCTTTAGATATAACGCAGTTTTTTGACCACACTTCATTATTTTTGTTTATTTATTGGTTTGTTGGAAATTAGAGCTGAACTTAGAAATAGTTTTGAAACAAATCTTTGTGCTTAACAAACTAAATAATTATGTAGGCTGATGGATGTCTTCAGCAGAGTGTGTTTTATACCGTTTTCTTATCCACGAAAGTAAAGGACTAAAGTAAAGAGTAAAAGTAAAGTAAAGAAAAGGTAAAGCAGGCTCATTCTTTATCCTTGCACTGCAGATGGTTTGTTTAACTGTTTTCTTACTAGTGAAGCATTCAGTTTTTCCACTTACAAAGTCCGCCATGTAAATAGCAAATGCGCCATGACATGATGCAACTGACTCTCAAAGGGAATGTGAGATGAGACTCTGATTGGTTTAATGCACGCTATGCCCAAAACACACCCGTAACTCATTAAGAGAATAAGCACAACCCTGTTAGACCATGCGCCAAGGTGCAAAGCATACTTTTCTGTTCTTAAAATAGCAAAAGTGAATTTGAACACTACCTTAATGCTTTTGCGCCATGCACTTTAGACTTTGCGTCTAGATCGTTAAAGCAGAGTCTACTTTGTTCAACTGTAGAGTTTAATTTTCAACATCAAAAGTGGACAAAGCAGAGATAAAACTCCCATAATGCGATTCACATTCGTAAGGACACTTGTGAATCACAAAATACGGAAACTGTTAATTATTTTTTACACTGCACAGCTTCTTATATTCCACAAAGTTCCAACTATTACTATAACTTATTGTTTGGTTTTGGCAAAAACCTGCATTTACTATAGCCCTCTTTGTTATTTATCTACAGTACAACAGCACTTGGTTGATGGGGCTAAACAGGCAACAATGTAGAAGTAGGTGTTGATCTTCTTCTATAGAGATAACGATTAGACACACTATTACATAATAAAGACTCATTCCAGGACCTGCCTTGTCAGATTGCTTTTGACTTCTGAAATGTACAGGATGTTTCTTTTGTACAATACCTCTTAGTGAAAATAATCAGTGGTCCAATCAGTAGTTATGTTTGCAACCCAGTGATGAAGTGTGTATTGTGATGAACACGTTTACTAGGTCATGGCGTCGACTCAAAGCCCTAAGGTTCTCTCAGCGCCAGACGAATCCTGTCTGGCTTCTCTCCCACACTGAGAACACATATGCTCAACATGTGATGATAGCACTGACCTTCTGTAGAAAGTGGTGGGCTTATATTTCTCAGAAGCATGTCTGTTAATATATTAGGTGGAATGTTGGAGTTGAATCTGTTTGGACTGTGACAGGGAGCAGATTTTGACTATTCTTTGATTTGTGCACTGTAGAGGTCTGTAATATCTGGAGAATGTATAGCAGGGCTGCATTATATTGGAAAAATTTGACATTGAGATATGATATATTGCAAATATGAGTACAATTCCACTAGATGTATTCAGGTACAGAAATGAAATAATGAAATGTAAAATAACACTACACAGTCTTCATTGTAGAAATAATTCAATAAAATTATAGTTATTAAAGATACAAATGGCAACGTTTCTTGTGCCTGAATGCTTTAATCTTTCTTGATGTGCTTATACAATCACAGGCCTTAAAATCCCACGCAGATGGTAAATTCCTACTCCATTATAGTAAAAAATGCAATGACTCCACAAATGTTCTAAACTGTGGCTCTATAATCACGACTCAACATTGCAGATCCTGCGATGTGACTATTGCAGATTCACACATTGCGATGGCGATGTTGTATATTCTATGCAGCCCTTTTCTACAGTAATTAAATATTAGTAATATACAGCTCTAGAACAGGGTTGCCCAAAGGGTCCTGGAGGGCTGGTGTACTGCAGATTTTAGCTTCAATCCCAATTAAACACACCTGAACCAGCTAATAAAGCTCTATGTAGGAATAGAAACTTCCAGGCAGGTGTGTTGAGGCAAGTTGGAGCTAAACTCTGCAGGACACCGACCCTCCAGGACTCAACGGTGCCCAAAACTCTAGAAACGCTATAGAACAACGGTGCCCAAACTCGGTTCAATAAGTTTCTGGTATACCTATAATTAGCTTTATTAGCTGGTTCAGGTGTATCTATTTGGGGTTTTAGCTAAACTGCGTAGGCCAGTGCTAGAGTTTGGGCACGTTTGCTCTAGAAAATAGTAAGAAACCACTTCAAAGTTATTATTGGTGCTCTGGATTTGTCATTTACAGAATAGGAAATGCATTCTGAGTAAAATGTCCATTTGTGTCTCATATTGATTTTGTAACTGATCATTTAGAGCATTTTTTTGCAAAAAAAAAAGACAAAAGGCCAATATTAGGGGAGAGCGGTGCACAAAGTAACACTTTTTGGTTTTGGCCAAATAATGAACCAAGTAATAGAGTTTGACAATTTTTTATTTTTTTTTTACCAGCAACACTATAGGCTCTCCTGCAAATAAGCACTGAAAGTATGATCTCCGGACCTATATGGTTTCTGTGCAGTATTGCCAAAAGTGCCAGGAGTAAAAATGTTTCTATTTACCCCACCTGCAGGGCAAGTTGTAACATACAAAAGGTTAGTTGTAACTCGTGCTTATAAAGTCAGATTTCACACAATTAATTTAAATTCAGTTTACTTTAAATAGTATATTTCCTCAGTACTTAATTTGTTTATTCTACAAAGCACAGCATTTTTATTTATATATCTATTGGATAAACACATTTGGATTTATTTGCATTGTTATTATTATTATACAATGGATTTATTTGCATTATTAGCAATAATTTTTTTTCTATTAAAACAATTTAATTTTTATTAAAAACATTTTTTTTTGTATTTAAAAAGTTCCCAGCATTACACTCAAAATTCGACAATTATTTTGTTTGTTTAATTGTTGTCCAACAGTGTGTGGCTTAATTGTAACACCCTGTTACAACTAACCCCAATGTGTGTCGTGTTTTTCTCAAAAATGGCTAGCAGTTACTGTGTGTTTTTTACATCTTTCAAAATGTTGCCATCTTTTAACGTAGGAGACGGCAATCACAACAATATAAGATTTTACGTACATACTTTCACAGATTTTTTTTTAAACAAAAAAATATCAAGTATAATAAAAAATAGATTTATGCTGCAATTTTTATTCTCCTGTTTCTCATCCAAATTTTGCTTTTTCTTTTTCAGTAATTGCCAGGAGACGTCTGCTAACACTGTGGCGAAAACCTCAAAAGCATGCCATGGTTGACCCTGAGTAAATACCTTTAAACATTTTTAAACTTAAAATACTGGCAAATATAAATACATACATGTACACATACATACACATATTCTTACTTATCAGTATAAAACACAAAATTAACATTTTACATACAGTTGAAATCAGAATCATTATTCCCCCCTTATTATAATATTTTCCAAATGGTGTTTAACAGAGCAAGGAAATTTTCACAGTATGTCTGATAATATTTTTTATTCTGGAGAAAGTCTTATTTGTTTTATTTTGGCAAGAATAAAAGCAGTTTTTTATTTTTCAAAAGCCATTTTAGGTTAAAATGATTAGCCCCTTTAAGATAATTTTTTTTCGATAGTCTACAGAACAAACCATCATCAAGTTAACCTAATTAACCTAGTTAAGCCTTTAAATGTCACTTTAAGCTGTATAGAAGTGTCATCATGGCAAAGAAAAGAAGTTATTAGAAATGAATAATTAAAACTATATGTTTAGAAATGTGTTGAAAAAAAACTTCTCTCCATTAAACAGAAATTATGGAAAAAAATATCCGGGTGGGGGAAGGGGGGATGGGGCTATTAATTCTGACTTCAACTGTACTTATTAATGGAAGCTTAACCTGCTGTATTTTTTCTGGCACAGCATAAACAGTTTTTATCGGTTTGGACTTTTTGGTGCATTAACTGTTAAATTGTTATTATTTTCCCCCTCTTGGCATAATAGTGATGAACCCATACTTATTGGTCATCAATGGGCCAATGAAAATTGCTATTAGCACCAGATCGTGTAGTTACCAACATCTGCCAGCCAAATGTTGAGCCCTACAAGTCTGCAGTGATTACTCTCTCCATGCATCTCTCCAATGCCCATTCATGTCCTTCATGATCCGTTTTCTCTTCTGGCTTAAGAGGACATCATTGCCATGCTCTGGCTGTCCTCTTGCATTCACTCACCCCTGGGGCGCCAGGCTTGGCAAGAGTCTTCCTTCTCTTTCTATGACTTTCCTTTCAATTCATTGCACCTTATAATGTTTATTTTGGTTGGGTAACAGCTCTTTACAAGCGATGCTGTGGGCGGTAGGTGACCCCTCTTCAGTGTATTTTTGTCCTTTTTTATAGTCGCTCTGTCCTCTAGTCTAATGTTTTTGTCCTTCGACCTCCTCTTAAACATTTCCTGCAGAAGATGTACAGTAAGAGGCTTTTGAAAGCTCTTTCATACAGCATATGCGCAAAATGCATCTAAATTGCCTATTTAAAAAAATGTGTATATATATATATATATATATATATATATATATATATATATATATATATATATATATATATATATATATATATATATTACTCGATTACACTTCTTTTAAACTTACCTTAATGTTATTACAGTAATATAAGTTTATTCTTCCATGTTTTGCTTGCTTAAAAAAAAAGTAAATAAATAATTCAACGTTATATGCACCGTCTATTTTGTCTTAAATATTTTTTTAAGTCTTTGGAAGCCATAATTAAACTTTGTATGATGAACAAGCTAAATTAAAGCCATTATTTGGATGAAACTGGACACAGCCCAGAAAGTACAGCATACTGTTTTTTGAATTAAAAACACTATAATTCTATAGTGTACTTTAGTTTTTACTACAGTAAATTGTTATATGTGTATATATATATAGTTGCAGAAAACGTGAGTTTTTTTTATATTTGATATCATTATAGCTGATGTATTGGATGGCATGGTGGGTAGTTGGATCAGATGGCATTTCTGTGTGGAGTTTGCATGTGTGGAGTTGGCATGTTCTCCCCATGTTTGCATGGGTTTCCTCTGGGTGCTCCAGTTTCCCCCACAAGTCCAAAGACATGCGCTATAAGTGAATTGGGTAAACTACTTGTCCATAGTTTATGTGTGTATGTCCTGGTCCTCCAGGTTGGGGTTACGAAATTAGATGTTAAGAAACACCAACATGGTGCAGCTAAATATAAACTTTGATATAAACAGCCCCTGGTAGTAAGTATATTTGTTGTATTACCACATCAACCACAGAATTACCACAACCGATTAATTCACATACTTTACTATATGGTTAAAAAAAAACTATTTATTACCATAAGTTATTATAGTAATCATTTATTTATTACTATTTATTACAACGAATCTCCCATTCTGGTGACTGTGGAGGCCATTTGAGTACAGTGAACTGTTATGTTCAAGAAACCAGTCTGAGATGATTCGCACTTTAGGACATGGCACATTATCCTGCTGGAAGTAGCCATCAGAAGATGGATACACTGTGGTCATAAAGGGATGGACATGGTCAGCAGTCAACAATACTCCGGTAGACTCAATTGGTACTAATGGGCCCAAAGTGTGCCAAGAAAATTTCCCCCACACAATTACACCACCATCACCAGCCTGAACCGTTGATACAAGGCAGGATGGATTCATGCTTTTATGTTGTTGATACCAAATTCTGACCCTACAATCCAAATGTTGGATGTGTTGTGTCTTCAGAGATGCTCTTCAGCAAACCTCGGTTGTAACGAGTGATTATTTGAGTTACTGTTGCCTTTCTATCAGCTCGAACCAATCTAGCCATTCTCCTCTGACCTCTGCCATCAACAAGGCATTTGTGCTCACAGAATCGGACCATTCTCTGTAAACTCTAGAGATGGTTGTACGTGAAAATTCCAGTAGATCAGCAGTTTCTGAAATACTCAGATCAGCCCATCTGGCACCAACAACCATGCCACGTTCAAAGTCACTTAAATCACCTTTCTTCCCCATAATGATGCTCAGTTTGACTGCAACAGATCGTCTTGACCATGTAGACAGCGTAAATGCATTGAGTTGCTGCCATGTGATTGGCTGATTAGAAATTTGTGTTAAAAAGCAGTTGGATTGGTGGACCTAATAAAGTGGCCGGTGAGTGTATATTACAACAAAGTATTAGCAAAGTATAGGTTATGGTTGAAGTAAGTAGATAAAGCTTTGTGAGAAATTTATTGTCAGGAGAGTGTTAGAAGACATTAAGCGGACAGTTCACTATGATTCTAATGACATGTAATCTGTTGAAATATCAACAGAATGTCTAAAGGTGACAAAATCTGTGTTCTTTCCGCACATTTACAGTATTGTAATCTTTAAATTAGTTTTTTTTTTAAAGAAAGTTCAAACAAGAACATTTCATAGTGAATGGCACAGTATTACATTCAAAAATCAAATGTTATAAGTTTTATGTACAGAAAAGGATTAGTTTTACTGTGAAGCAGCGGATTAAAGGTATTGCAACATGGGCTGTAATGATGGAGCTTTGTGTGCACCACATACCTATATATGATATATCATCTCACTGATTTCAAAACATTAATCATCAAAGTTATCTGTAGCCAAACACCATCAAGCACTCCCGATTACTAGCTGTCTGGAAACACTGCCTTCAATCCCAACAATTTCAGTCAGACTGAACGTTTAGCTATTTCACTTTTTAGACGTGTTCACTCGTGCTTAAAAATGACAAGGTCTACCTATAGTCGGCTTTTACCAGATCCTCTATAGATACCAAACATAGGTTAAGCCTCTTTGCGTGATTGCCACCTTCTGAAAACGATGCCTAAAATCTGCCTGTGCTTCTATTACACACTTCAGCAGCTTTTCTCCCATCGCCTACACTTGAAGACACATGTTTTCATGTGATAAGCGAAATAAACATTCCCTACAGTAATTTGACTAAAATTACATTCACAGCGTAACGTCTATATTACCTTCCGCTAAATATATTACTGTGCCTATCTCACCATACTTTTCTTATACTAACCATGGGCCACCAACACATCCCTGACCTCTGATTGGCTCAATATATCTCCCGTATGTCGACTGGAGGGGGCATTAAATGGGAGCGTTCAGGCAAGCATCAAACCCTGAGGGCTTCAGGGCCTGCATTGGTTGTCATTATAGACTATGACAGTATCACAGTTCATGCATTTATATTGACAGTACAGACATAGACAACTGAATGTGAGATCTACATCACCAGTATGTAGAAAATATCTTTGCGTTTAGCAGAAGCAGGGGGTCGTATAATTGTGGTTGGAGGTTTTCTTTGTAATACAAACTTTTCCTATTTACTTTATCAGACATTGGTAATCTTAAATGTAGCTGCAAGAGTAGGTTTGGTGTTGGTGGGTTTGACAAATGAAAACAGATGCGTTCCTCAAAACATCTGGCATGGTGTGAATTGGTTTTTGCTTGGGCTTGTGTGGGATTGATAAAGCTTTAAAATCCACAAGAGGAATGGTCCAAAAACCAGTAGACTTCAGATGGTGTTGATATTCGATTTAGGATTATTTTGCTATCCCTTTACTGAAAATAGTTGCACACATTAGAATAACTGTCAACCAATCAAAATGAAACATTCAACAGAACTGTATAACATAAAACATTATAAAAGTTGAGTTGTTTTCTGCTTTTCAAACAACAGTTTTAGAGGTTGTAATTTTCTTTATACTAAGAAAATGTATTTTATTAAAAGGACTTTAACATACCTTAACACTGTTGTTAATTTTAATTTTATCGACTTACTACTAATAATCTAATTCTCTAATGACAGTTACAGATGTGATGTAGTTGCTAAGGTATATTAATTGTTCAAAGGGAACCATTAAAAGAAAGTTGAACAAGAGTTAATGCTAAACTATAGTTGAAGAATGAAAGTATAGTTCTATGTTAATAATAATAATAATAATAATAATAATAATAATAATAATAATAATAATAATAATAATAATAATAATAACAATTCCTTACATTTATATAGCACTTTTTCAAATCGCTTTACATGTTGGGGGGAATCTCTTCATTCACCAGCATTGTGTAGCATCCACCTGGATGATGCGACGGCAGCCATATTGGGCCAGACCGCACACCATACACCAGCTGATTGGTGGAGAGGAGGCAGAGTGATGAAGCCAATTATGATATGGGCATGGTAAGAGGCCATGATGGACAGAGGCCAGTGGGCAAATTTGGCCAGGATGCCGGGGTTAAACCTCTACTCTTTTTTTAAAGGACATCCTGGCGCTCACTAAGCAGTATAGAGTCCTCTTCACTTTACTGGGGCGTTAGGACCCACACAGACTGCAGGTTAAGTGTTCCCCGCTGGCCTCACTAACATCACTTCTGGCAGCAACCTAGTTTTCTCATGTGGTCTCCCATCCAGATACTGACCCAGCGCAACCCTGCTTAGGAGGAAAGTAATGAATTACATTTACTAACAATACTGTACTTGAGTAGTTTAAAATCTGTACTTTTACTTAATTATGATTTGCCTAAAGTATTGTACTTCGCTACATTT
The DNA here is from genome assembly GCF_903798145.1 of Danio aesculapii. Classification (NCBI taxonomy): domain Eukaryota; kingdom Metazoa; phylum Chordata; class Actinopteri; order Cypriniformes; family Danionidae; genus Danio; species Danio aesculapii. Next base: position 35,756,290 of record NC_079440.1, read on the forward strand.
TAAATCATATCTGTTACTGAGTAAAAAATAAATATATAGAGTAATGCAACGATAAAAGAAAAAGAAAATCGTGCCCGGAAACCATGTCACTGCAGCAGCAGTGAGAAAAAAAATCTGGGGGTAAAATAGTCTATAACTGTTGCTGGAGTTGTATTCATTGCCAGATTTTAAAAGGTTTATCAGCAAAATGCCAGTCAACCGCAGCAATGACAAGGTAAGCTACTGTATATGGCTCACTTTTAATTTTAGCCATGCTTGTGCCCTTATGGGCGTAATTTGGAACTTTATGACGCAGAGAATAAATAAATAACACGTAGAAAGTTTCGAATGCTTAGTATAACCGCATCTCCAATCCGTTGTTTAAGTTATTAATGTAATAATTGCATTTGTTAGACTATAAACCTCGTCACACACATGAGCAACGCAGTCAGTATAGCCTGAAATGATCCATGATATAAAGATCATTACTATGCAAAAATAAAGCAGCACACACTTGATATGATCCAGACCGTGATGGATCTGGGGAGACTTCTTTCTCACTTGTGCATGCACAGTGCCTAAGTAGCGCAGAAGCAGCGCGCAGCGTTTGTCTATCACATCGGCTGCATCAGCAGCGCACCCCTGATCGGCGGCTTGTAAATCTATCTCAGTCTATTCAAGTTACCTATCTATCTATATAAATACACTTTCTATTTTTATTTTTCATCTGCACCAAGACCCATGGCAACTTCATCCCATGCTGTTTCCTTAACCTACAATTATTTAAAAAATTATATATATCAAAGAACTGTTTGCTTCTCAAGCTCTATGAGAAGTGTCATTCATGTTATTTCAGGTGCACAGAGGACAATTGCCAGTGATATCATGTATTTTTGTTTTTGATTGTCAGCATAATGTAGGCCTAATAATATTTGTACAATATAGTTATAATGATATTTATACATAATCAAACTAGTGTGCAACTTAAACAAAACTGATACAAAACTTAAGCACACTGATACAAAAACTTTTAAATTGTGTTTTGCAGTTTGGGCCCAAACTAATATTTGTTGCAGTTTTTTTAACAGTTTTTTTATAATTAGTTTTTAGGGGTTTTTCACCTTTTTTTGGGATAGGATAGTGGAGGACAGACAGGAAAGTATTGGGAGCAGAGCGAGTGGAGGAGTCAACATAGAAACTTGAGCTGGGAATCGAACTCGGGTCGCCGTGAGCACCATGGTGCTATATGTCGGCGCACTTAACCACTAGACTATTGGCTACTAGACTTAACAGTTTAAGTTTATTTGATTGACTATGTAAAACCAGTGGATATTATAGATGTATTTATTGGGTAAAATAAAATTGCTATCTTTTACTCTAAATAAGTCCCAATCCCCAGAATTGATAAAGGTTGGACATACATGCCATACATGCAAAGCTATATACATATTTAATATTTAAAAGAAAAGATGCCAAATGATCAGATCTCTGTGTGGAGCACTGGCTGATGTCAGACTCCTTGTGCAAACAAAAATCTCTCTGTATAATTACAATAAATAGCTAAATTGTCACGCCTGGGCTCTCTCAGGAAGGCAAAGGATCGCAGGTGTTATCAAACACATAGATTTATTGATAAACACTCACATGGAAGAACACAGGAAACGCAGGAGACTCAGAAACGACATGGGGTGACGACAATGCAAAATCAAAAATACCTGTATAGTATTTTTGTATAGAATTATACTTTGTCTGGGACCTGACTCTATTAGCTGAGCATTTATGTTATCAAGTCGAATCTCCCTGACTCCTCATCTCTGCTTTCTGCTGTATTAAAAAAAAAGATCTTACAAGAGCCATGTTTAGTCAAAATAATATCATCATATTACTTAAACATTAGTTTTGTCGACTTGCAGAACTTACTGCGGCCGACACCTTTGCATTAAAGGCTGTTAAGCTGGTTTCACAATGTATGAGTGGCGCATATTATTTTGCCGTGCATGTTAAACGTGCATGCTTCAGTTTGTTTTCGATTAAACTATGTTGCTTTCGCAAGCATTGGTTTGATTGAATGTCTTTATTCTGGAATTACCACTCTTATGCCTTGTTTACACTGCATGATTTTAAAAGTAATCATGTCTCAGATGTTTTCACACTGCATGACTATCTGGGCTAGCATTTTGTCGCTGCTTTGTTTACACTGCAAGATGGATCGGCGACAGGGGGTTTTACATTGTATGACTTGAAATTGGAAGAATCGCCGATATCTTCGTCCAAACTACGTCTCACAACCAAAAACACGTAGTATATCTTTTGTTATTAACTACTTAACGAGAAACAAGCCTTTAATGGGGTAGAAAATGTACATAATTGCTCACCTGGTTTGAAGGAAATTAGCAATTTCTCCTCAGCTTTCTTTTTTGACCCAGTTGTTATATTGCCCACATGACACGTCAAACAGACACCGGTGCTCCTGCCAAATTTCCACTAGTTTTTCTTCCATTTCTTGGGTCCAAATAAACTGAAAATGAGCACTTTTAACTTCTTTCTCAACCTCCCGCTGGCCTCAGGTACCCACACTAGTGAATGCTACTCTCTCATTGGCTGTATAAGCGATCACCGATGTTCTTTACAGTCAAAACTCATTTCACACGGCTGATTTGACTTGCCGACAGCTCCAGATATTTAGCATGCCAAATATCTCACAGGCATCGGCGACTCAGCAGCGATTCTCTCAGACCGCGTCTTTGATAGTTCACATTGTGTGATTGTTACTCGCATGCACGAGCATTGATTTACTCGTGTGCACGAGCATCGACCTGTGATTTCAGCTATTTGTTGGCGATTTCTCAAAACTTCAAATTGAGGGCCAAATCGGGGCTAAAATCATGCAGTCTGAACTCAGCATTAATTAATACTCTTGCATATTAACTGTAACTCAAAGCATTTACTGTGGTACTGGTGATTTTTACTGGGGCACGTGTCCCAGTACATGGGGTCTACACTCTCAGAAATAAAGGTACACGAGCTGTGACTGGGGTGGTACCTTTTCAAAAGGTACAAATTTGTACCTACAAGGTCCATATTAATACCTCAAGGGTGCATATTAGTACCTAAAAAGTACAAAAGTGTTCCTCTTAAAATTTTTAGGTACTAATATATACTTTTGAGGTACCAATATGGACCCTGTAAGTACAAATGAGTACCTTTCGAAAAGGTACCACCCCAGTGACAGCTTGCTTACCTTTATTTCTGAGAGTGTAGTGTTATATACATATACATGTATATATACTGATATATACAGATATGATATTGGCTAAAAAATTTAATAACATCTTTTATTACATCTTTTATCTAATAACAGTGAAAAGTGCTGCGCGGTGGCGCAGTGGGTAGCGCTGTCGCCTCACAACAAGAAGGTCGCTGGTTCAAGCTTTGGCTGGGTCAGTTGGCATTTCTCTGTGGAGTCTGCATGTTCTCCCCTTGTTTGCGTGGGTTTCCTTCAGGTGCTCCGGTTTCCCCCACAAGTCCAAAGACATGTGCTATAGGTGAATTGGGTGAGCCAAAGTTGTTCATAGTGTATGTGCGTGAATGAGTGTGTATAGATGTTTCCCAGTGATGGGTTGCAGCTGGAAGGGCATCTGATGCGTAAAACATGGATAAGTTGGCGGTTTATTCCGCTGTGGCAACCTCAGATTATTAAAGGGGTTAAGCCGAAAAGAAAATGAATGAATGAATAACAGTAAAATATTATAATATAAAAAATATAAATATTCCATTATTTTTGGTCACACACTGTAAAACGATATTAAAAGTTCAGGTTTATTTATTGTTTATTTATATAGAGCTTTTTATATAGATTGTGTCAAAGCATCTTAACATAGTTCTAGTAAAGTCCAGATTTCAGAGTTGAAGTTCAGTTTAGTTCAGTTCAGTGTGGTTTAAATTTCACTGCTGAGAGTTTAAACACTGTAGAGCAAATCCACCGAAGCGCAGCTCCACAAGTCCCGATCCAAGCAAGCCAGTGACGAGGAAAAAAACTTCACTAATTGATGAAGTAAAGGAACAACAACACTTGAGAGAAACCAGGCTCTGTTGGTCACGACCATTATTCTTCTGGCCAAAAGTGAGAAGACCCAATGCTTTTAAAGTGTTTAGTTGACTGCTTAAAAAAGTGAGTAAACCCATTGCCTTAAAATTATTAAGTAAATCAATTACATATGTTCATAATTATTCAAATTCAAAGTAATTATACAAAGTCAACTTAACTGTTAGAAGTTACGAGTTTACTCAGTTTTTTTTTTTTACTTAAGTCAACTTAAGTCGCTTTTAAGGCAACGAGTTTACTCACATTTTTAGGTGAAGTAACTTTTTTCTTCTGATATATATATGTGTGTCATCAGTAAATCTATGCGGTGAAAAAGCTCCTTAAATCTTTTCATTCAACCCAGTCCTGTTCCACAGTGATGGACGTATTAAGGAAGGGTCTTACTTCACCATCAACTTTCATCACATTGACACTTATTCACAAATGGTATTTCTAACAATAAAGTGTCTCGCAATACCCCCAAGGGTTAATGGCTTTATTCTGTCACATTTCTCTTTTGTATAAAATACAAGTTCATCCTCATGTTTGTAATCTTGTGAAGGCAAGCCGGTCAGAAGAACACAGCAGATGCTGACTGAAGATGACTATTACCTCCCCAGCTCAGCTGTCACTGATTGAAAAGGAAATGGAGTTTGATGAAAGCGAATGGTAGGGATTGCTGAAGAGGGCATCTTGGGCTCTGGATGCCGTGAAGGTTAATGCAGAAATGCTAATGGCAGAACTAAACAATTTGTGTCTGTCTTTACACAAGCTGTGTCATTATGATATAGATGAAAGGCCAGATGCACTTCTTTCAGGTTCAGTTGAAAGACAGCTTGATGGTCCATGTCAGGGAGCACTTTATCTGAGCTGCTGTTGTCATCAGGAATGTTTTTTGTTGTTGATATGCCATTATCTTCAGTCCAATGCTACTAGCACTAATACTAGCACTACTACTACTACCACCATATGTACTACTGTATGATAATGATAATTCATTCATTTATTTTCCTTGGGCTTAGTCCCTTTATTAATCAGGAGCCGCAACAGTGGAATGAACTGATAACTTATTCAGCATATTCAGCATAAGCACACAGCGAATTCCCTTCCAGCTGCAACCCAGTACTGGGAAACATCGGTACACACTCATACACACTCATACACACACATACACTACGGCCAATTTAGTCCATCCAATTCACCTATTTAGACTGTGGGGGAGACCAGAGCACCAAGAGGAAACCCACGTGAACACAGGGAGAACATGCAAACTCCACACAGAAATGCCAACTGACCCAGTCGGGACTCTAATCAGCGACCTTCTTGCTGTGAGTCGAAAGTGCTAACCACTGAACCAGCGTGTTGCCTGATAATAATTGTAATGAAAATTTTATTTTATTTATTTTTTGGGCATTTTTGCAAGGAAGTGTAGTGAGAGAGATTGAGGGTTGGGGGGGGGGGGGGGGTGGATCTAATCGGTAAAGGTTCACAAGCCGGGATTTGAACTCGAGACCCCCAAAGTGCTGCTGCATCACATACTGTATCAGTGCACTAACCACTGGACTATCACAAATAATTTTAATGAATTAATTTTGTCACATTTAGCATTTAAGTATTTTTTTATTTTGATGCACCAAACAAAGGTCTTTTGTTATGACTCACCCATTCATCTTTGTTTATTTCCTTTTTGTTCTGTATAGAATATAACTGAAGCCTTAATAAAGGATTTACAAAGCATAAATAATCCCTCCTTTATATAAGGTCACAAAACTGCATGACGTTATGTTAATAAAGCATTTCTTAACATACAAAGTAACTAATACTATATGGCTAAATAATAAGATGCATAAATGTTCATTTGAATAGTTTATTAATCATTTACTTACTCTTACTCAATCGGAATGTTCTTAAAAAAACCATCAACTACTTTTAAATAACTGGCTTGTAAATAATGCAATACTTAATTTAGTAATGAAAAATTAATTATTAGCAATTTATGAAAATACAATCATTAAGCACAGTATATATGTGCTTCGAGTCAGGAAGACAACGTTTGTAGCTACACTCATTGAAATAATTTGTTAAATCAACATGATTTAATCATAGCACCCATTGTGCATCTAAACCAATCAAGTAAACTTGAACTGCTGGGAATGTGTTTTATGAAAACAACACAAACTTGTAAATTCAGCATGGGTTTAACAGGCCTGTATAACTTCTTTGCAGCTAATTGAATTAAAATGTTTGTGTTGTGTTTATCTGATTGAATTTATTCTTCTTGACTCAATGTCAGCAAAGCACTTCAACTCAACAAGATTCTTCCTTGTTACATCAGCAAGTTTCGGTCTTGTCCATGTATGGTTATTAAAATCTGCTTTGTTACTTCAATTAGATTTGTCTTAGTTGGCAGCAGCCGGCTTGTTGTGATTTCACCGAAATACCAATATAGCTATATTGCCTCACATCCTCACAATATGTCTAAAATCTTTTTGACAGTTAAGTTAAACAATGGTGTGAGACAAAAAAACTAACATTTATACATTAACACTAACATAAAATTATAACAAGCGCATTTGTAAATATATATTTTTAATGCAAGCTGTAAAGTAGTTACACAGAAGAAAACAATGGTATTTAATAAAATATCCATTACAAAAAAAAAAAAAAGATCAATCATTGATCCACTCCGAGTTTACGTGCTCTAGCACCCCATTTAAAAGAACAGTGTTAAGGAGGTTAGGAGGGCTTCAGCTACTAATGTGCATCTTCTTCATTCAATCACTACATCAGGCTTGTTCAAGCTCATGCGCAGTGTTCATGCCCCAGTAGCTTGTTTGAATAGAACTGTGCAAAAATGAAATTGTCAACAGGTAAAAGAAACTGCAAGTGCATTTTTGTTTTTGTCTTGAAGATTCTTGTGCCAAGAATAAGTTGTCCATATATTTGTTGAACACCACTACAGCAGAATAACAAAAGTTCAGTCTGTTAAGATATAAGCATGCAATGTGACTGGTTCGTATGCGGGTTTTATTGGTGAGTATGCGAACCAGCTTACAGCCACCTACTGTGATGGAGTCGCACAGTAACTCACCAGAGTTGTTCATATGAAGAGCTTAAATCTCATTCAATTAACAAGTTCTCATCAAATACATTTGATTATTTCTTTATTTAGTTTTAAACATCTAGAATGAATCATTTAACAGAACTAAACTCGTTTCAATTATTTCCACAAGACATATTTACATTTTGCAAATCGAGCAAGTGGCTTGTTAACTTTTTTGAGTGTACTTGTAAGCTAATTATGTCTATTCATGTAGAGTTAATTTTTAATAAATGATTCATAAACCATTTGCTAATGCTTAATAAATTATCTGTGTGCAGTTAGCATAATTTTGTTATAGTAATTTACCATGTTTTTTTAGACTAGTTACCACTTGTATAAGCTTTTTTTTCTTTTTTGTTATTATTCGTGTTATATATTATTACTTTCAAAAACAGATTTTTTATTGACTTATTTTTTCATCATCTTTGCCATTATATATATATTATTTAATGAATGTTCTCATGATCATCAACCACTATATTTACAAAAATTCATCTATACAGTATTCAACATTTGAAGTGGATCAAAAGGATTTTTCAAAATTGTTCTGAGACAAAAATGAGTGTTGTTCAATAGTTTTAGAACAACTTTGATGAAATGCTCATACATTTTAAGCTTCAACATTTTCAAATTTAATTCAGTGCTATTTTAATAGTTAATAGTTTAATTAAACTGTTAATTTCATTAATAGTTTAATAAGTTAATGTTTTCTTATATTTGTTAATAGATTAGATAATGACCTATTTATTCACATTTATTCTGCAATACTAAACCTTTGTTAATGTAAACTTAAAAATACAGTAATGTGTTAATGCATTAGTTATTATGAACACATAATGAACAATGACTCAGGTTGAGCATTACACATTAATGATTTATCACTAACAAATCCTTTGTTAAGGGTATTAGGAACCTAATTGTAAAAGTGTACACTACTCCAACATTATCTAAGGCATTACTAACATTTGATTACTCTTAACTAACATGTTTTCTCACTAATAACAATCTTATTCCTAATTTCTTTTTTTTTGTTTCAATTTTGGGGCGATGTGGTGGCACAGTGGGTAGCGCTGACGCCTCACAGCAATTGAGTTGGCTGGTTCGAGCCTCAGCTTGGTCAGTTGGCATTTTTGTGTGGAGTTTGCATGTTCTCTGGGTGCTCTGCTTTCCCCCAAAGTCCAAAGACATGTGCTATAGGTGAATTGGGTTAGCTAAAATTGTTCGTTGTGTATGTGTGTGAATGAGATGTATGGGTGGTTCCCAGTGATGGGTTGCAGCTGGAAGGGCATTCACTGCGTAAAACATATGCTAGGTAAGTTGGTTGTTCATTCCACTGTGGCGACCACTGATTAATAAAGGGAATAAGTCGTAAAGAAAATGAATGAATGAATGAAAGTTTCAGTTTTAAAGTTTTAAGATTGCGAAGGCATTGTTCTAACAGTTATGTAACGCAATGAACAGTCTGAAAGTTTGAGAGATGTGTAAATTCTTGCATTTTGCATTGTGACTGGTTAACTCACAAATGTTAGAGATGCATAAATTAATGTTACCATGTTAATAAAATGTCAACACGGTTACGTAATGTAGGAGTAGTGTACTCTCCACATTTATTTTTATGTACAGCACATGCTAACAAATCATTAGCTATGAATTTTAGCTCAACAAACTAATACTTATCTGCATATTAATAATAAGTAGCAGTAGTAGTTAGAGTAGTATGATTAGGGATGTAAAATAAGATCATTATATTTATAAGTGCTAATAACAGGCAATAGTGCAAATAGTGTGAATTGTTACTTAAACTAAAGTGTTACCAAATGTCGGTTATTTTCCCTAAGAATTTATAATTTCCAGTTTTATTGCTTTCCTATCAAATGACTTTAGATCATTTAGATTAGGCTTTTTTATTTTCATTTTAAATAAATTGTATTAAATGTCAAACGTTGAATGTCAACATTTACATTAATTTGTGATAAGAGTTCTCTTAAATCTAGCTTGTGAATACATCTTGAATAATCCGTGCAGTTTCTGTCTTAAACATTTCCTAACTGGCTCTTACACATTTGATACTTATAACATTTTTCCTAAAATATTGCAACATTTAAATATATTAATATTGGATAAAAGGTTTAAAAACCCTAGTAAAGATAAAACATTATGCTGATGCGTGCCTTTAACGTGATCTGCGCACGTCAGACGTGTATTATATAACTGCGTGGCGAGATGAAAAGTACGACGCAACATTTTCACGCTGCATTGCGTTCTTCACATCCTGACCGCTCCATGAGGACATCCCGACTTCCCAACTTTATCCCACGGCGTGACAAGCAGACAGAGGAGGCGTGGTATCTGACGTCACTCGGGCTGAACCGTACTACAGCACTAGTCTGGCTGGATGTCTGACTCAGCCACGCAGGTTGTTTGGGGGGAATATATTTTAAACGCACGTTTTAATGATAAAGACCGTAAAAGGCTCGCTCCTTGCCCTTGTTTTGGACTACGCGCATCCTTTGTTTTGGGCGGTTTGTGGAAGTGCGACAGGAGGTAAGTTACAGTATCACGCGAGTCGAGTTTCTGCACGCTGTACACAAGTTGGCAGTGTCCCAGTCACGCGCTGCAAGTCAGACATGTCATTTTTACATGTCAATTTTCATTGTGTTACTCTGCGACTGGTAAACACACAGAATTATGCTATGTATGCATGGTTTGCATAGCAGCTGCATTCCAACAATGCAGATATTGTTATAGAGGGTGTATATTGAAATACAAAAGTTGCTTTTTAATGTTGTTATTATTGGTATGAGTTAACATTTATGAAACTGACTATTTAAATGAATGCTTTCAGGTTTTGAAGTGTTTATCAAGAAGATGTCCAAGGCTCTTGCTCTCTCATTTTATATATAGACTGAAAATGTCCATGTTTGTATATTTCTGACCACACCTGCAAATGAACTCAGAGGTTACTTCAATAAATGGTACATTTTTCTATGTGGACTAGTGCCAACGCTGCAGAAAAAGCCCAGCGTCCTGATTCCAGGTCACTGTGTCCCCAAATTTGAGCTGTCACTCTCCAGCACTCGCCACCCATCCGACTGTTTTTCTTTTTCTTCTCATGGGGATGTTTTTTTGCATTCCCTGACCCTGTTTGTAATTAATTCCAAATAAGTTTGTACTTTTTTTAAATGGACCAAATTTAGAACTGCGCAATATCAGCGTTGGGCTGTGGTACTATTGGAGTTTTAACCCTTACAAGAAACTCATGCTGAATGTCAATGAGCTCTCAGGATTTAACCCAAGGACTGTTCAAGTGAGTTAGCACTCAGGATTTTAAACCAGGTCAGTTTTAAACAAGCACCAACTCCAGAAAAGCCACCAGAGCGCTCATGTGAAAAGTAAATCATGAGTTCTGACAGTTTTTTCCAATACCGTGCACTGTTTGAGTACAAACAGGAGAGGGGAGACGATATCTCTCTGCAGCCTGGAGATCTGCTCACCGTCAGTAAGATGGCACTGCTGGCATCTGAGTATCAGGAGGGTGATGAAAAGTGCCCCAAAGGCTGGCTGCATGGAACCAACGAACGCACTAAAGAGAAGGGCAACTTCCCTGGCACCTTTGTGGAGTATGTTGGGGTCGTGAGGACAGGCCTTACTTCAGGGAAGCCCTGGCCAAGACCTGTGCCACCAACACCTGTAGGGCCTCAGCCTCCAGGGGCTTCAGCTTCAGAGGGTGAGTGTTACTACTGTGTGGATATTTATGTATCATTTAGCAAATAAATAAAATAGATATAAAATAATAGTGAAAAGGGAAATATTGAAAAAAAAAAATCTACAGATGCAATCAGAATTATTAACCCCCCTGAATTATTAGCCCCCCTGTTTATTTTATTCCCAAATTCTGTTTAACGGAGAGAAGATTTTTTCAGCACATTTCTAATCATAATAGTTTAATTACACAATTCTAATAACTGATTTATTTTATCTTTGCCATGATGACAGTAAATACTGTTTGACTAGATCTTTTCAAGACACTTCTATACAGCCTAAAGTGACATTTAAAGGCTTAACTAGGTTAATTAGGTTAACTAGGCAGGTTAGGGTAATTAAGCAAGTTACTGTATAATGACCTGTATAATGAAAATGTCCTTGCTCTGTTAAAAATCATTTGAGAAATATTTAAGGGGGGCTAATATTTCTGATTGCAACTGTATAAAGGAAAGAAGTATTTGTTTCAAATACACAATTTCCTAATAAAAACATATTTGTTAATATAATAGAATCATATTGTATAATATAAACATTTGTATATAAGAAATATTTGGAGAAAAAGCATAACAAATGTAAAAAAAAAAAGTCTAAATATTGCAAAAATTTTATCAAATAAAATAGATATTCATGTCTGGAGAGTTTGGAGAAATGGCATAAAAGAAATGTAAAATTAAAACATAAATAAATACTGAAACATTAGTATACATACACAAATTTTTGTAAAAATAATACACATAGAAAGTAGAAAACAAGAAAAGTTAAACTATGTAAATGTCTGTGAAAGTGTTATAAAATAAATATAACATTTTAAAATAAATACAAAAAAAGGGGTTTAATTTAATATATATTTTTTAAATAAAGGGTTAACCATTAGAAATAAAAGAATCAAATAATTAAAACGTTTTAAAACAATAAAAACAATTATAATATTTCTAAAAATTAAAGCACAAAAGTAATATTTTTAAATAAATTAAACAAAATTGATTAATGTTAAATTAATTTGAATTAAATTTTAATGAAAAAGTATTTATGATTGAAACAAACAAATACAAATGATATTCGGATTAATAATACAGGATTAAAATAAGTAAATTAAGAGGTAATTACTATATAAATACATGAATGAAAGCAGTACTATAATAATACAATTTATTAAAGCAATGCTTTGGTAATAATATTTTAGACCCAAGAGAAATGTAGTGCCTCTTTATGCAATAGAAGACATACAGTATATAGAAGACATTTCCATTTTACAGTGGACACTGACACAAGTATAATATTTCAAGATATTTTTAAATCTGTAACAGCTAAAACATTGAAACCCCCTGTAATAATATATATACAACCACCATGAATTGTCTATAAATATATAGCATATCTATTATTATGGGGTAAAAAATATTACCACATCTATATGGCATCCATAATCTCATCTTCAGAGCAAGATGGCTAATTATGTTCTCTCCACATTCAGATTAGGCAGCACAACCCTATAATAAAACGCTTCACTTGAAATTTGAGGACATTGTGTGCAAATATCAGACTTCAGCTCCAACTAGGAAAAAACATTACTTCCAATACTGATTTTAGGCCACTGTCAAGGATTTGTGAATGTCTCATATGCAAAGATAAGAAATAAGCACTTGCGCTAATGGTATTTTAAAGCCAAAAATACATCTAAAGTGTGGTGTTAAGCTCTTCTGGGGCCTGTGTTGCCCTCGTGTTTCTGACTGTGGTACAGTCTGCTTGTGGGGGTGTTCATATGCTAACTAGGTCAGACAGCCAAGTCTGCTAGTTCAAAGACCGCTCTTCTCTCTAACTGTCTAGGGTGCATGTTTCTTTTATGGTGAAGGTTTAGGTCGTATTTATGGTATTAATGTGTTTTATTCACTGTAGATCCTCTTTTAGTGGCTTATTGAGTTCCTTTGTTTCAGCCAGGGCGCCAAAGACGGTGATAAACAGCATAGCAAAGCCATTCCTGAGTGTCGGGAGAGGCAAAAACATGCAGTTCTGTTGAATAATTGATCACTGGTGCATTGGATGGCTGACAGTCAGCCAATCCTGAGACTCACCCTGTGCCAAGGGATCCTTGTGGAACACTGACGAAACACTTACTCTGATTGTGGAGATCTTTATGAGCCTAAAGTGTCAAGTTTACCAAATCGATCAAATCGATATTATTTTTACCGATTAGGTATTGCAAAGTGGATTTCAGTTTAACCTCTAGTTGAGAATGATCCCATAGACTTTGATGTTGTTACATTTGTGTGTTATTTTAATGGCATTAGAGATGCTTTTTAAAGTCATTAGACCCTGGAAGTGGTGGATGACCTACATGCAGAGTCACACTACATTTTAAGCATGCAAAATTATGTAGGATCCTGCTGTGAATATGGGCAGTATGATGTTGTGTCAAGCTCAATGGCTTTTGCTTTGAATCCATAAATGTAAGACATAATAATGGAGTAGTGTAAATACACGTAATGTTTAAAATGGTAAAAATAAACATTGCAACACATTATCTTCAGTTTTTAATCAAATTTTGAGTTATTCTGAAATTAATTTGATGTATTATTCCCAAAATCACCATTTGTGTTAATTAGTAGTTGTCATGCAATATGAAATTTGATTATTGTTTGGAATTGTTTATTGGTCATTGTTTTACTGCACATTGGTCAGTTTTCACTTGTATGCAGTAGAATATGAAAATTCAATATACAGTTTGTGTGTTCACCGAGCCAAAAAGTAATATTTTGTCAAGCGTGCCAATGGCCAGTGACTTGAGAAAATTTTTGGGTCATAAATAGTTTTTTATGAAAAGCAATGAAACTGTATTCATAAAAAATAGGCAGATCAATTTATGGAAATACATCTGTTTGCATAGTATTTCTATTAAATAGTGTTTATAATAATAATAATAATAATAATAATAATAATAATAATAATAATAATAATAATAATAATAATAATAATTCATTCATTCATTCATTTTTTCCAGGCTTAGCCTGTTTATTAATCAGGGGTCACCACCGCAGAATGAACCGCCAACTTATTAAGCATATGGTTTACGCAGCGGATGCCCTTCCAGCTGCAACCCAACACTGTTAATAATAATAATAATAATAATAATAATAATAATAATAATAATAAAAATAATAATAATAATAAATAATAAATAATAATAATAACAACAACATTATTAATAATAAATAATAAATAATAATAATAACAACATTAATAATTTTTATTATTATTATTATTATTATTATTATTATTATTATTATTATATGTGTATTATTATTTAATATTTATTATTATTATTATTATGATTACTACTACATTTAAGTGTAACATTCCAAAAGCAATACTTGTGTTTTTTTTTTGTAGTTTTTTTGCTTTTAAGTGTTTGTTATGGTGAAACTTTTCTTCTGAAATGCTTCTCTTATTTATTTTGACAACAGATTTATAAACCTTGTTACACACTTGCCAAGAGGTTTGGCGCAGTTGCAAATGCACATTATAACTGAGTTAAACTTGCAGAGTAGTTAAACTACCCAGGCCGTTCCAAAAACACTAAAAATACTGTTACCATGAGCTGCTCACATGAAAAGACCACAGTGCTGTGCAGCAGATTATATATTCACGTAATTGCAGTGTTGCAAAATAATTTGCAGGGTTTGTGATTTTGTCATTATATAAAATGTATCACACTCTTAGGCATTGTTAGAATTAATAAAGATGTTCCGGCCTACTGTTGAATAACACTGCTGCATATAATCACCAACACCAATGTTTTACTCTCACTTGGCGATTGTTATTAGATTGTTCATTCTTGCACAGCAACAGGAACATTGATGGACTGTGCTTTCCAATCCAAGAATAATCTAATTGTTTTAAGGTGCATGAAGTGACAAATGCCTTCAGTTGACTTGCTGAAATGCCCTTGTGTTAATCTGATACTGTGTTTCTCAGACAAATGAGACCCTAAACTCAGTTGAGTTGTTCACACTTCACATAAATTGGATTTAGTTTCCACATCCAATTCTCAGGACTACTTTTTTTTTTTAAATGAAGAAATCTTATCCATTTGTTCAGAGTGTAGTTAGTATCAGTATCAACAATAGTTGAAGTAATGATGAAAGATTCTGTGTCATGTCTAGACTTTTTCTCACAACAGATGTTAGGAAATAGAGGACTGAATGCTTATTTAAGTGAGAGAATGTGAATAACAGGTATTTTCTGCGTTACACTGTGCGAAACTGCTGACTTGTTTACTCATTCAATATTTACAGCATACCTGTAGAATGTCAAAGTTTGCTCCAGTAGGAAGGATTGTGTGAAAAATGAGAGATTTGGACATTCCTAATATAAAAAAAAACTTCATACAAAAATTTGGAAGTGATTAGATAGAGAGAAAATATCTTCATCAAAATGCAAAAATCACAAAAAAGTGCTGTAAAATATTATAACTTTTTTCTGAAATATTAAATATTTCAAAATATTGAATATTTCTTATCACTATAAATGTTGAAAGCCATTGTTTTGCTTATTATTGTATTTTTGTGCCAACATGGTTTGATATTTAACATAAAAAATAATAAACAGTTTTTTAAGAAATTTTTGCACCCTTGCTACAAACAAACAAGCAAACAAACAAACAAACAAAGAAATCAGTGTAGCCAACATTCTTAATAAAGAGAAAGAAAAAGATAAAAAAAGATAATATCGAATCGCGATAAAATTTATGTCAATAACAATGATAATTTCTGGACTTCTTTTTACTCTATATTGATCTAAGAGCCAATTACACAGCAGAAATGTGCAACAATGGGAATCTAAGTGTATTGATATTAGAGAATAAAAATTATTGGCCGAAAATGTTTTGTCATTTAATGGCATTTAATGACATTGAAATATATATTGTTATCATTCAATATGGAAAATAATTAATCGAGATTGCATTTTGCTACGCTCTGCCTTAATTTGAATAGCAAAACATAGTTTTAGGGTGCTTTCACACCTAGTCTTTTGTTGGGGAGCCTGGCGCATTTCCCTAGTTAGCGCGGTTCGTTTGGCATATGTGAATCCAACGATCGCGCTCGGATCCATGCCAAATCAATTGGTCCAAGATCCCATGAATGAGGTGGTTTTGGTCTCAATTGAAACTAACTCATGTTAAATACAAAAGTGAAAGCATGTTAACTATTAACAAGAGCTGTTTATCCGTTAGGAAAATTGACTGAACAACAGTCTTGGTTTATCTGTTATTTCTCTCTATAATTCATTCATTCATTCATTCATTCATTCATTCATTCATTCATTCATTCATTCATTCATTCATTCATTTTCTTTTCGGCTTAGTTCCTTTATTAATCTGGGATTACCACAGTTGAATGAACCAAAAGATCCAGCATATGTTTTACACAGCTGATTTGGCTTGTAGGGGAAACCGGAGCACCCAGAGGAAACCCACGCGAACACATGGAGAACATGCAAACTCCACACAGAAATGCCAACTGACCCAGCCGGAGCTTAAACCAGCGACCTTCTTGCTGTGAGGGGATTGTGCTACCCACTGCGCCACCGTGCTGCCATCTCTTTTTCATATAAAGACTATAAAACATAAGCCAACTGCTGTGTAGGAGAAAGTCTTACCTCTGATTTATATCAGATGACAATGTCTGTGGGTGTCACCATTCAAAATTAAAGCGCAGCTTTTCGCTTATATTGTCTTATTGCTCATCGTCATACATTAAAACAAGGACACATGACAGCTGAGCATGACTCTGCAAAATAAACCGTGAAACTCTGACCAATGTGGGGAGAGTTTACTCGCACGTGACTTGTTTTAGCTCTTTTGGTCCTTTTAAAAACTTTGCTGTGTGAAAGCGAACTGCACTGAGAACAAAGTGCAACATTGGAAAAGTTTTAATCCCTGTTTCGGAACAAGAGAATCCATCCACAGGTGTGACAGCACCCTTAATAAAATTGCACAATACATTTCAAACTTTACCTTATATACTTTGTAAATATTCAGTTCAAAAACTTAAAAACTAAACACAGATTGTTATAAAGTTGGCAGTAATCATTGTTCCCATCTGTCCGTAGGTCATTTGGAGAGTAATTTTGATCTTTTCAACCCTCAACGTAATTTGGCGTTGACTGTTCTGACCTGATGTCATCTCTAGATAGATGCTGCAATGGAGAAAGTCCAAGAATCAGCATATGCTGCTTTGTGCATTAGCATAGTTTTATAAGGTCAACAGCCGTCTCTTTGATTTTTGGCTCTTCCCTCAATCTCTTCTTCTCAGCAGAGACATCATTAGCATTTTGTGTTTGCGCACATTTGCTCCAGTGTTACAAAACTCGACCCATTTTGCTTAATAACAGCACTATGTCGTGTCTCCTAAGCATACAATTGGCTGTCAAATGCTGGACGGGCTAATGGTGGAGACGCTGCATTCGACATTTGGTTTGTCTCTTTGTCTTTTCCCTACTATGAATAAACTAGCATGTTCCAATGCAACAATGGGGCGAAGATCAACTTATTAGCTGCCCACCAGCTTTGTGAAAGTGTCAGTTAAAGCCTGCAGCCCTCGCATTCACCATTATCCTTGTTATTGACTTCAGATCCATCTTGTTTGATCACTGATGCCTGATTACTTGACTCGGGTTTCTCTAAGGCTTTGTGCAGTCGTATGGTTGATGAGGAAAAGCCACTTTTGGCGTCTCGATCTGATCAAGCACACAGTGATGTGTTAATAGATGAGTCGGTGAGCTGCTAAGTGAGATGATGGCTTTCGAAGCGACTCGGGAAGAAGCATGAGCAAGTCTTTCTGGGATCAATTTTCCAGACATGGAGGTCAGGCATCGTGGCTTTATTTGTGGCTAGGCTTAATGAGGAACTGAGCTGTACATGCAGTCCTCCATAAAGTACACTGAGGAGAAAAAATAATATTCTTTATGAGTTTGAAATGACTACCAGCAATGAAATATACGAAAAGCACATTTTAATATTAACGTGGGCTGATATGTTGTTGTTTTTGCTGTTTACAGATTCTGGTGCTGTCACGGAAACAGGTGTGATAATTGCTCATGGCATTTTCATCATAAGTATGGATGAGTGTGAAATATCAAAAATATGAGCAAAATTAGCCAACTGTAAAGCATGTCAAAATGTTCTGTACCCGTTTTGCTGTTTAATTAAGAGAGAAAACTTATTTTGCATTTGTGTTATGCATTTAAGATGTATTTTTAATATTGTTTTTGAGCATGTAATAATAGCAACAACAACAGTAATAATAATTTACATTTAAAAATAAAAAAAGCTGACTTTTTATTAGTCACTGCTCCAGTCATTAGTGTCACATGATTATTCAAACATACCGATTTGGTCTCTTTAGTATAAACAGTTGAAGTCAGAATTATTAGCCCCCCTTTTTCTTTTTTAAATATTTCCCAAATGATGTTTAACAGAGCAAGGATATTTTCACAGTATGTCTGATAACATTTTTTATTCTGGAGAAAATCTTATTTGTTTTATTTTAGCTAGAATAAAAGCAGTTTAAATTTTTTTTAGAAACCATTTTAAGGTCAAATTTATTAGCCCCTTTAAGCTATTTTTTTTATTGTTTACAGAACAAACCATCATTATACGATAACTTTCCTAATTACCCTAACCTGCCTAGTTAACCTAATTAACCTAGTTAAGCCTTTAAATGTCACTTTAAGCTGTATAGAAATGTGTTTAAAAATTATCTTGTCAAATATTATTTACTGTCATCATGGCAAAGATAAAATAAATCATTTATTAGAAACGAGTTATTAAAACTATTATGTTTAGAAATGGTTGAAGAAAATTTTCTAAACAGAAATTGGGGAAAACAAATAAACAGGGGGGCTAACAATTTTGACTAACTGTATATATCAAGAAATCAAGATTATTTAGTTTGTAGAAAGTTCCCCCTTTTGCCTTCAGAACTGCCTTAATCCTTCGTGGCATACAGAGTCAACAAGAGACTGGAAATGTTCCTCAAAGATTTTGGTCCATATTGACATGATAGCATCACACAGTTGCTGCAGATTTATTGGCTGCACATCAATGATGCAAGTCCTACGTTCCACCACATCCCAAAGGTGCTCTATTGAATTGAGTTCTGGTTACTGTGGAGGCCATTTGAGAACAGTAAACTCATTGTCATGTTCAAGAAATCTGAGATGATTGGCATTTTATATTGCTAGAAGTAGCCATCAGAAGATGGGTACGCTGTTGTCATAAAGGGATGGACATGGTCAGCAACAATACTCAGGTAGGCTGTGGCGTCGACACGATGCTCAATTGGTACTAATGGGCCCAAAGTGCCAAGAAAATATTTTCCACACCATTGCACCACCACCAGCCTGAACCATTGATACAAGGCAGGATGGACCAATGCTTTCATGTTGTTGATGCCAAATTCTGACCTTACAATCTGAATGTTGCAGAAGAAATCGAGACTCATTAGACCAGGCAACATTTTTACAATAGAAGATTGTAAAAATGTTGCCTGTTCTGATGAGTCTCGATTTCATCTGACAGGAGTGGCACTTCGTGTGGTCTTCTGCTGCTGTAGCTCATCCGCCTCAAGGTTGGACGTGTTATGCATTCAGAGATGCTCTTCTGCATAACTTGGTTTTAACAAGTGGTTATTTGAGTTACTGTTGCCTTTCTGTCTGCTTAACCCAGTCTGGCCATCCCTCCACCCCTTTTCTGCTTAAATCATTATCAATTGCATTTAATTGAGGCATAAGCTCATGTTCCACTGCCTTAAGATATAAAAGCATTAAATAAAAGTCTTTATTTTATTATGATTATTACGTTACTAAAGCCTTCAGCCTGTGAAAATTCATAAAGCTTTCCTAAGCCACAAATCAGTTTTGAGTAATGAATCTTTATTTAAATGCTTTTCAATTCATATTTTACCCTTTGAAGTCCCTGCAAGTTGGTTGACTGACCAATCATGGATCATTTCTCCAAAAAGAAGCAGGAAAAATTACAGGGATAGTTCAAACCATTTACTTGCTGATGAGTACGTAATTCCATACCCTTATGACCCTTTTTCTGTTGAACACAAAAGATGGTGTTTTGGAAAGTGTAAGAAACCTAGTAGGGAAAAAACAAATACTATGGAAGTCATTGGTTACAACTTCCTAAATTTTTTTTTTCAAATACCTTATTGTGGGTTCATCAGGGAAAAAAAGAAACCCAAACAGGTTTGTGACACGTGAAGAGTGAGTAAATGATGACAGAATTTTCAGTTTTGGGTGAATATATTAAATTTACAGCCAAACAACACTCTATGAATGCCTGTTTTGACAATAATTGAATCAGTTGACAGCCCTACTGTGCAAAATATCAAGCTGAGCAGTGCAGTTCTTTGGTATGCCATGCAAATGGCAAGGTGAAAATGTTGGCGGTGATTCCACTGCTAGAATCCACTATGTTTAAGACTCAGTGTTATAAGCTTCATTTATGGCTTTTGGCTCCTTCAGCTCTGCTCGATTTGCCCTTGTGTAGTGCTTTGTGCTCCCATGTGACAGGGAGGTTCAGAGTCGGCCAAGGCTTTGGCAGAACACTTGTTGGCTCCCATACTTCTTTGCTTCGCTCAGTTCCACATTAGCTCCGAAGGTGGTGGAGCAATTTCAAAAACGTAACCTTTTTAAACTCAGATTAGGACAGTTTTATAGCATCATTTCTGAACCACGTGGCCCTGCACAACCCAGGTGAACTTGGCCAAAGCAAATTAAAACGGAAAAACTGGTTTTGAAAGCAGATCATATCTTAAGGTTCTGTTTTGTGTATTATTTCTCACTATGGAAGTTTTTTTTTCCTACAAAAAAAGCTGGTAACTACAAAACACTGACTGCATGTGTTAGGAAACAGCGAATTAACAAGGATTTTACACTTATTCCCCATCAGAATTTCATTACCTCAGGTATAATGAGTTTGTATGCAATTTTCTTAAGATTAGAAGAGCTGTGAATTGATAGGTTGTAGTCATAGTGAGGACGTCAGGTTTGCTCATCATGAACTTTACTGGAAATACTGAGGTGAATGGTAATTCCTGTAACATTTTGTGGAACAATTTTGCTATTCTTTTAGCACACAAATGTTAAGGTAAGAAGTAAAGTAGGGTTACATTGTATTAATTAACAATTGACAAATTGTTATGGGTTTTAAAACGGGATTTTAAAAGGGGAAGTTCACCCAAAAATGAAGATTTCCTTAACATTTACTTACAAAATTCTAAATCTTTTAAATTCAAAGTTTTTCAAGGTTTAAAATTTTTATGCTTTTTTTTTCTTCTTTTTTTTGAACCCGAAACAAGATATTCTGAAGAGTGCTGGGAAAAAGCTGTCACTGACATCTATATTAGCAAAGAAAAATACTATGAAAGTCAGTGGCGGTTTATTTCCAACATTCTTCGGCATACGCTTGCTGCCACTTTTTTAGGTACACCTGTTCAACTGGTCTTTATCACAAATTTCTAATCAGCCAATCACATGGCAGCAACTCAATGCGTTTAGGCATGTAGACCTGGTCAAGACAATCTGCTGCAGTTCAAACTAAGCATATGAATGGGGAAGAAAGGTGATTTAAGTGACTTTGATTGTGGCATGGTTGTTGGTGCTAGACAGGCTGATCTGAGTATCTCAGAAACAGCTGATCTACTGAGATTTTTTCGCACAACCATCTCTAGGGTTTACAGAGAATGGTATGAAAAAGAGAAAATATCCAATGAGTGGCAGTTCTGTGGGCGCAAATGGCTTGTTGATGACAGAGATCAGAGGAAAATGGCCAGACTGGTTCGAGCTGATAGAAAAGCAACAGTAACGCAAATAACCACTCGTTACAACCAAGGTATGCAGAAGATGCCACCTCAGTATTGTTGCTGACTATGTCCATCCCTTTTGTGACAAAATTTTACTTATCTTCTGATGGCTACATCCAGCAGGATAACGCGCCATGTCACAAAAGGCGAATCATCCCAGACTGGTTTCTTGAACTTAACAATGGGTTCACTGTACTCAAATGGCCTCCACAGTCACCAGAGCTCAATCCAATAGAGCACTGTTGGGAAATCAATTATTATTATTGAAAAATAACCACTAATGCACACTGCTGAGAGCAATGGTTAAAAGAAAATATAAATATGTGTTGCACTTTCTCTCAATAACAAAACCACAAATAAATGACAGGTGGTGAGAAAACAACAGTTAAGGAAGCATCAGATGGTAGCAACGTGGAATTTGTTTTCTCGGGAGCTTTGAAATGGCTTTAGTTATATCAAGTCATGTTAATAATTGCAATTTTGTGGTACTGTAGTAATAAAACTGTAATTATTGACATTTAAAAAGCTGATTGTCTTGTATATTTTTAGTTAAAAAGCTGAAAAAATTTTAAAGTCTACTGATTAACCAGTTAAATAATCTATCAATTGATGATTTGTTCTAATATGTGTTATTAACTGATTATCAAAGTAGTCATAGTTGTAAATGAATCAATGCAGACTAATGCAGAATCCCGCACTAGCTCTCATTTATGGATTGCCAAAATTTGAAACAGGCATATAATCATTTTATATTTACATGACATGTTTAATTTTACACATCATTTGCAATGCAGGTAGGCATCTCTGTTCCTGCAGCTGTTCAGCATTAGAGCATTTTGTCCCATGTGCATTTCCGAACAGACGTTTGAAGGATTTCACTTTAAGCATGAAAACGAGGCCTGGTGCAGCAGACCCTCTCAGTCATATCTCTCTGAAAATCCATCTCCAACCATTCCACTCACTGCAATGCCAAGCGGAAGACAGCCAAGTCTTTGTGTGCCATTTTTTCCTGCTGTTGTGTATTCTCTTTCTCGCTTGTTTTCCATGAAGCCCAGGCATGGTGATAAACACTGCCTTCGCTTGGGAAAACGTTGCATCATAAATCTGTTTCTATCCTTATTCATGTGCTGTGGCTGCAGGATTGGACTGTGGTTTTTCTGAAATCAAGAGGAAAGCACAAAAACGGCTAAAACTGCTTCTCAATATTACGCTTTCTCAAGCTATTTATGAGCACCCATAAAGACACATGCCTTTTATGTCCTTTTTTTATGTCCCCTTCATCTGTGCATTTTAAATGCGACTCGAAAAGGCTTGCGATAAATTTGTCGCAGTCTAATTTAACCAGCGTAATACGCGAGGATATAAAATGCACCAGGGTAAAATGTCTGGCGGGCTGCCTTTTATAAACAAGTGGGGGCTTAGTTTCTACACAAGAATATTTTGATTTCAACTAGTATTAAACTTATTGGAAAATCTGAAATGCAAATAGTTAGTGATGTAGAAACTGTATGGTCAAGGATTGATAGGTTATGGTTATAATTGAGTCTCTTTGGTTCGTTGTCTCACATCTTGTTGTTTTTTCCATGTGTTACATATATATATATTGTATATTTTAGGCATCCTTGCTCAAAACTATTGACAAAATAAATAATAATAATAATTATATTTTTTACTGATTAAACTTTTCAGTGGCTGTAAATATTTCACTGTTACATCACGATAGCGTACCTCCTAAGTAACCTTTTTATCACTGCAGACTGGTCAACACTTTTACCGTGGCAAGGGTCCCTTGAGGAGGTAGAGGAGGTAGAGGTGCTAGGTGACCATTAACCTTTTCTCGGAGGATGCCACGCTGACAAAACATTGTTGCAACTCTGATACAAGTTTTATTTATTGAGAAATGTAACAAGCACTGCTGCGTTTGTCTGAGATAATTATTCAAAATATTCTGTATATTTCTTACAAAATATGAAGCTGATTGGTCAGTTCTTGTCACATGACTCGCGGTGCGCTTGCAGCATGGACCCTTTTTCACAAGACTGTTATGACGCGTTTAATGGTCATCATAATCTTAAGTCCTTAAAAGTTTTTAATATTTTGATAAAAAAATAAATGGATGGACATTTATATGCATTCGTGTATGTATTATATCATCTTTGTGTCAAATTACAAAAAATCAAATTACCACTTATGCGAGGTGCTTGTAATCCAGCGTCTCTCCTCTGGCAGCCGTCATCAGTTTCACACTATTTTTCCCCTTTTCTGAAAGTCTTGATGACACCATCTTGGAGTTTTTATTTTATTATTTCAGCAAACAGGATTGTACTAAATTATTTGTTGTACTCAACCAGTACCAGTATTTCAAGTGGTGCTACTGGAAGGCGCTCCCGCATTTTACCGCTCTTGCATGTTGCCCCTCCATTGGAAATAGAGTTGCATGCTGAAAAGTTGACCAGGTTCCACAGGAATGTATTTATTAACTGATTCATGCAAAAAAAAAATCTTATTTAGGATTTTTGTCTGGTTTCTAGTCCAAATATCTACATGTCAAAGTGAAAACCAACTCATTTCATTTACCCCACTGGCAGATGATTTCTTTAAAACAAGCAAAATAACCTCTTAATTTTCACTTATTTCTTCTGACTGTGAAAACTAAACAAATTTTACTTGGTCTAAGAATTTTTCTAAAATTTTGATTAAAAACAAGACAAAAAGCAAGAAAAGTTTCTATTTGCTTTGTGATTATTCAATTTCTGTACCTGAATACTTTCAGACTCCTCAGAAAACCATCAAACAGTGCTACATGTATTTAAACTGTCTTGTGAAACTGTATACATATTGCAATATTTATCGCAGAAAAACAAAATATTGCAATATCAGATTTTTTTAATATCATGCAGCCCTAACGGCCACTGTCATTTGCGATCTCCATCAGTTGATCTGCTTGCACAGACATGCTGGATACACCTGATTTGCTGACAAATGGGTTGTTGATCCATACCATGGCAGTTCGTGGGTCCTTCTCTGGACCTTTTCCCCTTTTCAAAGAAACAAAGATGTCTATTTCTTACTCATTTTTGCTAGCTTGTGGGTAAATTTTGGCACTCAAGTGACAGAAATGTAACCAGAGATTATACAGTCATTTAAAAAAAATGTTTAAAACAAAAGATCATTCAGACTATTTAGGACTATTTAATGTTTTCTCTTGCAACCCGGTACCAATTGATCCACGGCCAGGTAACGGTCCGGGGGATGGGGACCACTGGTGTAGCTGATGTTTTTTTGAATATAGAGTGTCATTAAAAAAGGTACTAGAAAGATAATAAAAAGTAAGCACTTGTATACAACAGATAAGTAATATTAGTATACTAGTAATTAATGAAATGGATATTAGTATCTAAAAGAAGTACTAGTCACATCAAAAAGCTCGTTCATTTTATAGATTTAAATTCTTAGCAATGTTGACAATCTGTATTAGAGGTCAAAGAATTAAAATTTAAAAAGTCAAACTTGACTAAAATAATAACAGCAGTAAGTTATTTTTGAACTGAAATTGTTTTGTGAAAACAAAGAAAATGTCACCTGTAATCATGCAGTCTGATTGTTCTTTATTCACTGTGACATAATACCAGCATAAGTTTTCAAAACCATGATTTCTCAATGTTAAACCATAAATAAGCTAGCAAGCCAGCTGGGAAAACACTTAAAAAATCAAGTTTTACAAACACAGCAGACCTTTATTAGCATCAGCACATAACTTTAAGCCACTCCAGTGAGATGGTGGTGTGGAATGTACGTTTTTCCTTTAGCATTAGATGTGCTGCAGTGCAGATTGACCTAGGGTTTAAACTCCAGCACATGCCTGGATGGCAACATTTGCAGCAAGAAATGGAGTATGCAAGACTAGTTCCCCGGACACTTTAGGCTCTGTTAAGAACTGTTCTTTTATCTCATCCCCATAAGAGTGTTGCAATGAGCCGCAGGCTGATAGTTAATCTTGGCCATTCTTGAAAAAAGCCTGCAGTCAGAATTTAAGGTTTATCTCAGTTGAAATTCTTAAGTGTTCCTGGCCTCTCCAGCTTTTACTACTTCAACATTCCTCTTGTTGAATCAATGCTCTTATTGTGTTGGCATTTTAAGACTCAGAGCCATGGTATAACGGGTGAAGTGCTATTGCATGTTTGTGTGTGTGCGCCAGTATGCCAGCTGTCAGACGGGATTTGGAAAATCGAGCCCCTGTTTGTATTTGCAGCAAAGGGCATGTTATCCACCTTTTTCTGCCATTCAAATTATGAGTTGCACTTCCAGTTTTAAATGAACCGAAGCAAATCATTTTGTTTAGGTTGTGCTAATAATCCATACACTGTTCATAGTGAAAACTGATAGAGAGGTATATTTGACATTGTGCTTTAGTATGGTTAGGCATGAAAATAATGTTACTCTTTGTCTTTTAACATGGTATTCGTATCACAAGCATATTTGTGGCCATAGCTTTTTTGAGTTCACCATGCTTTGTTCCTGTAGATTACTAGCTCTTTGTTTAATAATTCATTCTTTTTTTTTTTCCTTCGGCTTAGTCCCTTTACTTATCAGGGATCGCCACAGCAGAATGAACTGCCAACTTATTCAGCATATATTTTACACAGCGGCTGCCCTTCTAGCTGCAACCCAGTACTGGGAAACATCCATACACACTCATTCACACACATACACTACGGCCAATTTAGCTTATTCAATTCACCTACGCCAGTGGTCCTCGACCACCTGGCCCAATTGGTACCAGGCCACACAAGAAATCATTAATTAGTTCCATTTTGTTTATTATCTGAGTCTGAATGATCTTTTATTTTGAAAAATCTTTTATTTTGAAAAATGACCAAATTCTCGTATTTACATCTCGGTCACTTAAGCTACGTTATAGCTAATGTGTATCAAACAATGGATCTGCGATAGAGAAACTACGGGTTTTGGGAAACACTCCTTACTACATCGCTCTTTTCCCAAACGATGGATCATTGTATGATAGTTCAGCCGCGAGTTCCGTCATTGTATGGGAAACACACCCCTGGTCAATCCACAATATCTGTGCAAGAAGATTGAACTGCTGGAGACCGCAAATGACAGCAGCCTTTTAGGGGATGTTTGCATATAATTTTTTTAGTTATTATTTCCAATGGAGGAGCACGGCTTGCGCGCTCAAGTGGCGTGACGTACACGTGCCTTCCAGACGCACCTAGTTGAATGAATTCCCAAACCGCACTGCCTCTGTTTAATATTATTATTATTATTAATAATAATAATAATAATAATAGCAACTTTTATTAAACCAAGTAATTAAATAGAGAATAATTTTTTCATTTACAGTGACGACCTGGCCAAGAGGCAGCATAAAAGCAAGTATGAAACAATAAGGACACAGTACAATTAACACAAATATAAATAGTAACACATAAAACAAGAGAAAAAATTTCAAAGAAGTACAGTGAGCTTGTACTATTAACTGAATTGAATTTTTGAAGGATGAAAAGGAGAGCTTTAAGATTTATTCCCTACAGTACAATGATATCAAACATGTCAATAATATTATTGTGGAAAGACTTGTTTTGGGTTATTACAGTCTGCTTAAAGTAATCTGTTAATTCTAATAAGTTAACTTTTTGATGGATGCACTGTGAGGAAAAGAATGACACATTGTATCTTTTAAAATAACTTTACAGTTTATTGGACGTTACTCCTATAATTCACACAAAGCCATCATCATGCATCCTAGATAAAAGGTGGAAATAATTTTTTTGTTTATGTGATATTTACTGTGTAGTTTTTACATGTTTTGAGTATGATACATAGATTTAGAAATATGTCAATACAGTGTTTCTTTTTTCATTTACACATGAATCAAATCAAGACAGCTTTCAATATACTGCCACCCAATTCAGCAGCACTATAAATTTAGATGTCACTGCATATAATAGGGTTAGCTGTGGTGAAATATATTTGATTCTAAGAAATCAGTTAGATATACTGTGTCAATTTTGTGGAGAAGCAATCTTCATTCAGCCAGGAAGAACAAATAACATCACTAAAGGTCAAGAGGTGAGTTACTGTATGCCTTTTTTCATAAAGCTCATGACATTTTCTTTTCTCCTTTGTTGTTCTTTTGGTCTGTTGTGTGACAGTGTGTATGTTGCATGGTGAATAAATGTTTAATAATTTAAAAATATAAGTGGTATGTTTGCTTTTCACAGCATCAAATACAATCAGCAGGTTTTTTTTTTTGTGTCACATCGTCATTTAAAAATCGTTCTAAAACATTTCTTTGTGCATTTTCTTAGCATTGTATAGGGTGCACCGAATTATCAGCCAAAAATGGCATTTTTGGTTTTCTCCTGAAAAAGACAAATGGCCAAAAAATTTGCTGAAAAAAGATAATGCTGCACCACACTGTTCAGCAATGTTCAGCATGCGAGTTTCACTCTTCCTCCAGCCATAGTCATTGCTTTCTGGATGCAGAAAGTGCTGCGCTATGAAATCCATTCATTTCAGTGCACCATTCAGGTTTGTTGCTTGGTTGACCAAAGGCAAAAGAAGCGAAGCAGAGCTTAATATTCTGCTCAATGGATGTTCTGTTTATGAACCCGTGCTTATCTATGCACAGGTTCATATTAATTGTACTTATCTATGCTTATCTCCTGAAATAACACACTAGCTATGTTTCCATCCAAATGTGCGAATTAAATTTATGCGCAAAACTGGAATATCGCATAAAAGATGTGCGAATAAAGCAGCGTTTTCATCCAACGAGTCAAAGAGAATAAAATCGTCACTCCCTGATTAACTGTCGTCAAATATCAACAGAAAAAACGGCTGCGGTAGAAGCTGCATCAATCTTTCTTTTATTTAATAAATGCGCCTCAGAAGACGATGCTGACACACTATGAACGCGTGGTGCCGTTTTAAGGTGTGAGAAACAGAGCACAGATGCTCTTGAAGGTTCTGGACATAATTCATAATATAGTAACACTAATACTGAAATGGTTAAGGCATTTAAGAATGACCAAAACAACATTTTAGATGTTTTACAATGTGCTTAGCCTGCTGGTTTGTCCATTTACACACATTTTTATTATCACGTGATCTTTTATAACAAACTCGCATTACTTTTTTTTTTTATGCGCGTACTGAAATTTGTTCGGTAAAAGTGTTTCCATCGTAGTTTATGCGCATCTTTTCTTATTGAATATAAAGTTTGTCCTACTCAGTTATGCACATCCATTTTTTTATGCGCATTTTCAAAATTTATGCGCATCTTGGCGTTTTTATCGAAAACATTTTTTATGCTCATATCCAAAATGCGCATACAAATAGGTGGATGGAAGCATAGCTACTGGCAAGACATTTTCCGTATATTAATTATTCCTGCTGCCTGCAATAGTGGTACTGTGCTGTCATGGCAGCGCTAGTAAAATGATGATTCTTGACTGGTAAAGTCTAGATCGGATATGAGGCCGGCCGGAAGTGCGATATGCACATTAATAAAGCAGAATTTTTTTATGACACTGTATAACAATAATTAATATTTTTACAGTACTGTGACGGTTGGGTTTAGGGTTGAGGTGGAGGTAGGTGTTAAAATTTACAATTTATTAGGTAATTTAATATATAACATAAATAATTCTCGGTACAACAACTGTTTTTACATTACTGTGACGGTTGGGTTTAGGGTTGGGGTTGGGGTAGACGTTAATAAAATACAATAAATGGGAAGTTTTATAAATAATAGAAATAATTCTCATTAACTTCCGGCCGCAAATGTATCCGATCTAGCAACAACCTTCTTGACTCGCTCACTGATACTAAAATGGGGTTATTTTATTGGCTTTTTTAAATTCAGTACAGTCTAAGTTATGCATAAAATTTTTAAAGTCCTACATAATTGTATTATTTAATAAAGTCATAAACAATTATTACAAAGCAGTTTTGGTTTCTGGCCAAGTACATCCAGAATTTTCGGTTTCGTCCTAGAATTTTCATTTCAGGTCATCCATATTGTATAGTGTCAAATCAAAGCAAAACAAACTCCTTTTTTTTTTGTTTGGTTCATAAGTTTTAAAGATTATTTGGTAAATAGAATGTTTAAATGAACAACATTTATTTTAAATAGAACTCTTTACTAACAATGTTAAAGACATCGCTGCCATTTTTGATCTATTTAATGCATCTTTGAAATGCATACAATCCTTGCTTTATGTATTTTAAAATGCATTTGGACAATTCCCTGACAATATATGGAGAGGGCCATGCATTATTCAGACAGTCTAATAGCAATTCTCAGTTCAATTCATTTCACTTCAGGAACTATTGCTTGTTTAGTGCTGTTGACTTGATTGTTTGCTATGCAATTTATTTATTCATATTTTTTGCATTATCATCATATGTGCCTATAGCTGCATACTACAAGAACCATGACCCTTCCCAGCTACCTTTGCTCCTGTTGATTGATTGGTTATTTACGTCATGTGTCACAAAAGCAGATGGATACATAGCTATCTTTTTAATTTTATTTTGGGGATTGATGTGAACCGCTTCTCTTGTGACAGCAGGAGCTGTCAGCCCCGTTCCACTTTTTCTGAAGACTAAAAAAGAACATCACAGGAATTGAGGGAGGCTTGGTTATACCCTGGCTTTGCAGACACATCAAAAGTCCTTTAAACAAGCTTGTAGTTTTCCAGGCTGCCCTCAAGTTAAATAGTTACTCTCCATCTTAACCTTCTGTCCTCTTTCATCTTTCCTGAAAATTTGCAGCGTCTCCGAAACAGACAGCACTCCAAGGAAATTAATGATGCATCAGTAAATATGACCCACAGAGCCATGTTGACACAGGTGGTGCTCTTTTACCTTGGCTCCAGCTTCAATTTGCTCGTCTTTTACAAGTAGCAAGTTTGTTTAAAGTCTTCCCATCTGCTCTGAGCTACACACAACCTTTAAAATGTTTAGACTGCAGCATGAAAGGGGAAAAAAGTGCCGACTTTTTTTCTCCAAACAAACGAAAAGTATTTGATTTGCTCAAACAACACTCTTAATTCAAAGTAGATTTTTGCACCAATTTGTTTGCCGAGGCAGCTAAGGTTAAGCAAATGCCATATTTCAAGTTCAACAGAGAAGTTAATAGCCGAAGAATCGTTCTTTGTTGGCGGTGATCTTCTCAATGTCAAATACTGGTGAACGCGTCTCAGATCTCAGACTGACACTGTCAGTGAAAGTTAGTTGAGGCGCTTGTGCTGCACTGATGGCTGCCTGAAGGCAACCTAGTTTCATACTTGTCATGGTTGTCTCATATGCTCTGCCGTTTAAATTGAGGAGGCAGAACACACTTTGATATATTTTTACACATATATTCTACAGTGCACAGCATAAATAAATACTACACCCCCTTATAAAAGTACAATTTTTATCCATTTCTAAGCGAATATAAACAGTAAATGTTGGTGCATTAGAATTGGTGTTGGTGCACTGGTGCACAACAAAAGTTTTATTAAACAGTCATTAAAATAAAATCCCAAATCCATTTTGAAACCCCTTGAAACTGAGTGTGAAGGGGAAGGGCTTCAAAATTCACCCCTCAGAAATAGGACAGCCCTACAACACCAGCACACGTCATCATATGTTATTGTGAGCTCTTACTTCATATGAGATCGACAATGGCGACTCCTGTAGTTATTCCAGTTGCCTTATTTTTTGGTATTTATTTTCAGGAAGTCACTGAAGGCAACAATATCATGTTATCATAACGATATAACGTGGCCATAAGCTTGTAACTGTACTGTGCATTTACACCGTGGCCATATTCATCAATGTAAACACACGAAAACAATATTAACTTTATAGCAAACACTGTAAAAAGGTCATTCCCAGCCTCTAGACTTTTTTTACAGGGTTTTCGAGTGCCATCGAGTGTCAGATGTGAAAGTATGTTGTGGGATTACTTTACAGGAGTTATTATTAGGGATTATAGATAGCCAAATTTAACACTTTTTATTTTGGAGTTTTTTTTTTAAGCATGATGGGTTATGAATGTATTAAAACACGAGCGCGGTTATGAATGTATTAAAAC
Source organism: Danio aesculapii (assembly GCF_903798145.1). Classification (NCBI taxonomy): domain Eukaryota; kingdom Metazoa; phylum Chordata; class Actinopteri; order Cypriniformes; family Danionidae; genus Danio; species Danio aesculapii. Next base: position 35,788,203 of record NC_079440.1, read on the forward strand.
ATATGCTTGTTTGTTGTAAAAAATCTTAATTTTGCAAAAATACTGAATTGTCCATCCCCTGACTTCCGTGAGTTGCCATTGTAGAAGGTGTATTCTGGAAAATTTTTGTACCCCTTGGTTTCGAGTGTGGTCCTGAAAAATCTCAGTTTCAAGGGCTATCTAGCACCCCTACCCCTTCACGTGAACATGCAAAATGAGGAGTAGTTAAGGGGGAGGGCTAAGGGGTAGAGTTGGGATTGGGCCCAAGAGTTCGGTCTACAAATATTATTAGAAAGAGAAATATAGTTCATTTAATTAAAAACAACATTTTATGTAAATGACTTTTTTATGTTTCTCTTGATTTTTTTTTCTTCTTTATTAAATAATTTTTCCCTGACATATTAATTTGATTGTGATATTGTTTAGACCATGATCTTTAGTTGTTTTTATTATATTACCTCCAGTTTTTTCTTTAGTACTGACTAATGTGGACTGCGTGTTTCTCAAAGTAGTCACGTTACAGATGTCTTTAAACTACATGACTATCTGGAGTAGCGATCCATCACTGCTTTGTTTACACTGCAAGATGGATCGACGACATGGGGTTTTACACTGCAAGACTTTTAAGAGTTTTAGAATCGCTGACAACTTTGTCTTAGGCTGCAAACTAGGTTTTACAACCAAACACACATGAGAAGTGACATGAAAAAAACAACGCATAGTCACATAGTACAGTATATCTTTTATTAACAATATAATGAGAAAAAAGCCTTTAGTGAGGTGGAAAATGCACTTATTTTGCTCACCTGGGTTTTGAAGAGTTAGCAACTTCTCTTAAACTTTTTTCTTTTTTGACCCGGTTGTGATATTGTTCAGATGACACATCAAACAGACACTGGTGCTTCTGCCAAATTTCTACTAGTTTTTCCACCATTTCTTGGGTCCAGATAGATCAAAAAGAAGCCCTTTTAACTTCTCCCCATCCTTCTGCTGGCCTGCAGATAACCAGACTAGTGGATGCTGCCCTCTCATTGACTGTAGGTAATCGCCAATGTTATTTTCAGTCGGAACACATTTCACGCGGCATGATTTGAATCACAGACAGCTCCAGATATTTAGCTTGCCAAATATCTCACGGTGTATCAGAACACTTCTTTGATAGTTCACACTGTGTTTGTACTCATATGAACAAGCATCGATTTGCCTGTGATTTCAGGCATTTGTCTGTGATTTCTCAAAACCTGTCGGCGAGTCAAAATTAGGGCTAAAATCATGCAGTCTGAACTTGGCATAATCAATGTATATACACACATATCCTATAGAATATATCCTATAGAATATATATCCTATATTTTCTATATCTATAGAAAAAAATGTATTTAAAAGAGAGATCTGTGAGGAGTGTACTCATTTATGCTGGGCACTGTATGCAGTCTTGCTGGAGAATCTACACATGCCAGAGGCTTTTTTTTCTGGGGAAAACTCAGAAAGAATCATTTTAATCACAGTCTTCAATCAAATGTATACATCATGGCAGAGAGAAGTTAAAGGTCACGCACTAGAGATTCTGCCCTGAGTCTTCTTTCACGTGTCTCTTGTCTATACTTCTCTTCGTCTATAGATATTTATGTATCGCTAGCTGTTCCTCCAGGCTAATTTGTTCTATTCTCAGGAGTATTGTCTTGTCAGGTGAATGTCAAACTGTTTTTTTGCGTGGGTTATTGCATTTAATGGATGTCACCAGATGGGCTGCAGCTTTGTTTGACGGAGCTTGAGGTACAGAATTTACACACATCTCACCTTTAATGATAGTTGATAGATTTCTTATTTTAATGATATGCCCTTAAGTCTGGTTTCCTCTGTTCATTAATTGACATGTCTGGTCTTCATCAGTTTATGGCACTAAGCTTGAGAACTTTAAAATCCCTTAAGCTGCAGAGTTCTTGATGCAAATTGCATTGGACTCTGAGATGTTTGAATTTTCGCCAACTACTTTAAATGTTGGCAGGTTCTGTGAAAATGGAGCTTATTTATTTCTTAGTGTGTTGCTCACTGGTCTGAATGTGAATAATTCATCCTTGTATATTTACACATGCTTAGCTGTAGATAAAAAAAAAGACCATTCGAACATTCTCACATTCTAAAATTGTCAAGTTTGATCACCTTCCAAATCTTCCAAATTTCAAAGAAAAAATTACCATTGAGGTGTTTTTTTTCTTCAATTTTTTTATGAGTATCTGCTTGTTAAGACATGATGCAAGGAAAACTGTTTCCAGGTACAAGCCGCTACTCATTTGAATTGAGAAAATATTTGTTTATGACATCTTTTTAGTCGTAATCTAGGCCCACATGGAATCTGCACGTGCTGAAATCTGCTGATTTTCAGCCCATCATTGAGTCTATTTATTTAGTTGTGTGTAAATTTATGTTTATGAAGTTTTTAATTAAATTCAGTAATATTACTGACTAATATGAAAAACTTTCATATGATTTACTTACAATACAGTTTGTAAAGTTACAATTTCTGTCTTTAAGTAGATATATGGTAGATATGTTATATGAAAGACTTGCTTTGTTTACCAAATAAATGGATCTAATAGGATTTGCATTGTAAACATTAAATAAAAGTTAAAAATGTATTATTGTTCATTTAACATGTTGTTTTTAGTTACAATATACCCAAAATCATTCTGTATAAATTCCCAGATTTTTTACAATATTCTGTGCAAAAATAACAGAAAATGTCTGCAGATTCTGTCTGGACCTGGTCATATCTTACATTAAAGTGAATTGTATGTAAAATCATGGTGGACACGACAGTCTCTGGACTTGCTGCATCACAAACACCAATATATTAACAATTTATAAAAAATGTATCACTTTCTGGGATATTAGGCATGGATATATATTGCGATTGTGATTTTCGAAAGTAATGCTTCGCTTTGTAAAAGTTATTATTTCTATTTGTTGAGTCTCCATTTACAGTTTGAGGTAGTGCTTGGACCCGGAAGCTGCTTTGCGTGACGTCACAATTAACAAGCGGATTGGTCAGAATAACAAATGAAGAGTTCAGATGCAAAAACCTCTAAGTGTCATCTTAAATTTTCTTTTTCTGTGTTTAAAGTTATTTCACTTTAAAGGAAGTGAATATGAATAACCTATTATTTTCCACAAAAGTGAAATTACTGAACCTACACACAAGAGCCTGCAAAAAAAATGCTCATTTTAGATATTTTAAGTTGTTGTGATTGAAAATCATGTGGTACAGTTGCTCAGTGGTTAGCAGCAGTGTCGCCTCACAGCAAGAAGGTCACTGGTTTGAGTCCCGGCTGGGCCAGTTGGCATTTTTGTGTGGAGCTTACATGTTTTTTTCTGTGTTTCCCCCACAGTCCAAAGACATGCGCTATAGGTGAACTAAATTGGCTGTAGTGTATGGGATCCAATTTCCGTCTAAAGTGTCGCGGATAGAAAAAAAATGTGCGTAATTCAAAAAAAATTGACATCGCATGTAAAATTATAACATGCGAAAGCGAGAACTAAATGCAGAATAAGAAACAATGAGGTTGTGCACCAAAATCTAATGAGCGTAAATCAAATATGAAAGCGCGTTTAGACAAAACCTGTTTTTCTGCTCATATTTGAATGTTTTGTGTGTTTATTGTCTTTCCCCCTCCGCTCTTGCTCCCACATTCTGCGCTTGCGTTTTCAAAACATGCAATGGAAGTTTAATTTAAATCACGGGCGGGCTTCAGCGTCATCATTGATCCACTAGTTGAGATTGACAGTTGCTCCTCTAGCCAATCAGACGAAGGGGGAGTTGACGTCACTCCAATGCAACTCAGTGTGGCAGGCGGGGATGTGTTTGTTTTCAGGAGTTTCAGATAATATAGACACCTGTCATTGATCGCAGGGGATTCATATAATCATTATTTATATATACACTGTAACTTCATACTGTCCGTGATTCCCTGGAATTCAAAGTGCACAAAACATTCAATTATGAGCAGATAAACAGATTTTGTCTAAACACGCTTTCATTTTTGGATTTACCCTCATTATCTTTTGATACACAACCTCGTTGTTTCTTATTCTGTATTTAGTTCTAGCTTTTGCACGTTATAATTTTACATGCGATGTCAATATTTTGATTTACGCGTATTATTTTTTTATCCACGACCGTGATACTTTAGGTGAGAATTTGATCACATAGTTGTGTGTATGAGCATGTGTGTGACTGCGAGAGTGTATGGGTGTTTCCCAGTACTAGGTTGTGGCTGGTAGGGAATCCGCTGTGTAAAACATTTGCTGGAATAGTTGGGAGTTCATTCCACTGTGGCAATCCCTTATAAATAAGGGGCTAAGCTGAAGGAATATTAATGAATAAATCATGGTTATTCTACCAATATTGGTTTCTCAACTCTTTACTCGAATACATATTTTATCATCATTTTTAATTAGTTTTTGTACTTTATACTTTTTTTTTTATCTCTCTCACTGATAACTTTTATTATGGACTGTTTTAGACTCTCTAATGGGTTTGTGTCCAATTTCTTGGCCAAAGTATGACTCCATTTCTCCCTCCGTGGTCCTGTGTGCTTGAATCCTGAAATCCATAAATGTTCTTGAATAAATGTTCCACTACTCTTCCCCCCAGCTTCATTCTTTCTTGGATGAAGAGAGTCAAATCTGGAGATGATGACTATATCATCTCCTTGTGGCTTTTTGTATCCTTCATCTAAATTAAGATGCTGACAGAGCGACACTACTATTAAATCACCAATTTATTTGCTCACTGGAAACTACTAATAGTCTTCTAAAGTCTGCCCGCTGTTGTACTGCCAAGACAACCTTAATCTGAACTCCAATTTTTTTTCACTCTGGATCCTGTAGGTCCATTTAAACCATCAAGCTCAGAAAGGAACAAAAGTTCACAGCAGTCATCTTCCTGATTATTGTTCCCTGTTGACAAGAAAAAGGGCTGAAAGACCTTTTATTTGCTCTTTTCTTTCGTAGTTTCATGACAGGAACATTTTATGGGTGTCTTTGACCACAGTTGCCTCAGGTTTTTTGGCGTAAGATAAAGGCATTAAAGTCAAAAGTACATCAAGTGGAGTGTTTATGGAAAGGAAGATGTTTGTGAGTCATTCACATTTAGTATCTATTGGAGTTTACATTTCTTCCCTGTATCCAGCAAAGATGGATTGTGAAAATTTGGGACTCGCATGAGTACAGAAAAGAAAAATCATCATGGGTCCAGTTTTTTAAAAGGTTTTCCTTTGTGCTCTCTCACATTTTCTGTATGCTTTGTGTTTTAAGATTGCTTTTCATATTTTGAAAAAAGTATCTTAGGCTAGCCAATTTTCAGTTTATTTGATCAAAATATATATTAATTCTGGGATGGTACATCACATAGTTCAGAAGAACAATATTTAATTGAAATTAATATCGTTATAGTGAACTTTTTTTTTTTTTTTTTCTACTGTCACCTAATCAATTTCATGCATGATGGATGTTTGCCAGTGATAGGTTGCAGCTGGAAGGGCATCCATTGAGTAAAACATATGCTGGATAAGTTGGCGGTTCATTCCACTGTGGCGACCCCAGATTAATAAAGGGAAAAAACTGAAAAGAAAATGAATAAATTAATGAATGTATGTTTAACCCTGAAAGACCCAAATATAGAAAAAAAATAAGCAACTTTTTTTTACCTCTCAGATATTGTTTTAGGAGGCCTCTGATGCAGGAATTAAACAAATTATTATATATATATACCCAATATATATATATATATATATATATATATATATATATATATATATATATATATATATATATATATATATATATATATATATATATATATATATATATATATATATAATATATATATGTATATGTAAAAAAAGAATTTATATATATATATATAATATATATATAATATAATATACATATATATTATATATGTATATTATATTATATATATATATAATATAGTACATATATACATATATATATATATATATATATATATATATATATATATATATATATATATATATATATATATATATATATATATATATACATATATATATATATATATATATATATATATATATATATATATATATATATATACATATATACATATATATATATATATATATATATATATACATATATATATATATATATACATATATATATATATATACATATATATATATATACATATATATATATATATACATATATATATATATACATATATATATATATAATTCTTTTTTTTACATTTTAGTTCGTTTTTACAGGTATATGTACAGCATTTAAGCATTAATTTGCTGGATTATTCACTTACTTAGCCTCATAGCAGGATATATCATGAGTAGGTATGGGACATTTTTTAGTCTTATGCCTTACCCAGAATATAAAAATACATAAAAATACCTTTAGATCGTGTACTTTAATCACTACTATTGGAATGTGGAGAGACTTTCAACCAGAACAACAAAAAAAAATGTTTCTGAAGACAATCATCTACTGCACCTTTAACAACAATGGCTTTGTTTAGTACACATACTGTACCTACCAGACAAAAGACCCACAGAGACCTTTTGTTTTATTGGTGTGATTAAAAGAGAATTCGTCAAGGATTCTACACCAAGATTGTCCCCTTAAAATATTTTGCTCTGACGAGATTATTGTTGATTATTGTAAATGGTGGCTGCCATGGTGAAGCAGGAATGTTTTCAGTGCTCTGACACACACTTGCGGCTTCTGCGAATGGACAGTTTGGGCCAGAACGGACCACATCATTGTGGGCTACGCTCAGTTCTGGCCTCACTTTAGACCTCCTTTGACCTCTTATTGGCCTTTAGAAAAACTCAGCTTTGGTCATACCTCTCGTAGAGGGGAAACTCCCTGTTCAAAGCAGTGTGGCCTTCGAAAGACACGCGCCAACCCAAATCATGGCCTGGCAGACTTGCTTGTTTGGATCAAACAATACTTACTGTTGCCATAGAATTTCAAGGACTGCATTTATTTTGACATCAAGCTGCATGAATGTGCGTATGGACCAATGTGGGTGTAAATAGTTACAAAGTAACTAGTTAATATTATTAAATTACACTGCAAAAAATGCTGGGTTCCACATAATCGGTTAATGTTGGGAAAACATGAAAGAATTACTCTCACAGGCCAGCTTATTAGGTACAACTGCTTGTTAATGCAAATTTCTAATCAGCCAATCACATGGCAGCAACTCAATACGGATCAAAATCTCTTAGGAATATTTCCAGTACCTTGTTGAATCCGTGTTTAAGGATTAAGGCAGTTCTGAAGGCAAAAGAGGCTCCAACCCGGTAATTGCAGTTACTTATGATATACTTTCCTCAACAGTTTTATATAAATTAATTCAGAGAAGTAGATTAAAATATATTTTGCAGAATAGTTCTATTTTTCAAAGAATGTTTTAAAGAACATTGCACAATTTCATATGCTTAAAAACATAATTGAGAAATTAAATTCATGGCAATATAAGGTTTACATTCAGAGAAGTAGAATAATTGTAAATATATTTTTTGTTACTCAGATATTTAGCTTAATTTCTCAACTAAAAGTGGTGTTTGACTGAAAATTGTACATGCTTAAGAAACAATTAAGTGTTTTAGAAGTGAAATATGTCAATATATGGTATGAAATATGGTTACATTAGCATTATATGGTTAGATTATACATTAATCTAGTGTTGTGTTTTGATATATTGTTTAAAAGTGTTTTTTTAAAGAAAAAAATTAATAACTATGTTTAATTTCTATGTGGATTTTAGTATTTTGTAAATTAGAAAAGTTATTAAAATGCAACTGTAATGCTGTATATAGTAATTAATTTCTGTTTTTAAGTAACTTACTCAACACTGGTATGGATATTGAAGTATGCTACAAAAAAGGATTGTCTGAACAGATGGAATATATTTTTTTGCTTTTCCATTAGTGAATGTTGGGTAGATGTTTGTTTCTTATTGTGATCTATAGATGGGGGTATATTAGCCCACAACCACTATTCATCTTTATTTTCCCATCCCGTCTAAAAAAACACACTGATCTATCTCTAAGTATGCCATAAAAGAGAAGGACTGCAGTAGCAAAAAATGTAACCGCATGGGAGCCACTGCACACTCACTTTTTGTTTTACCTGCTTTTTTCCTTTTCAAGCGCTGCTGTTGGATCAGAAGCGGCTGATTACTGTCACAACACATTATCCAACCCATGAGTCTCCTCTTTCTATTTCTCTGTCCTGCGCTCTCTCTTTGATTTAACAGCCCAGGGACATTTTCTTCTTGTAATAATTTATTGTTTCTTCTTTTGACTACAGTGACTGTTTCAGTCTTACATTTTTTGTTCTCTATAACATGCTCATTAATGCTTTTAAGGCTTTTTTTTTCAGTTGAGGAGTTGATGTAGAGTGCATATTGGCAGAATAACATTTTTGTAAACATTGCTTTTACTCAATAATCTTTGTTCTTATTAGATATGTGGCACCACACGAGCTTTTAATAAGTGCTTTTATTCATTTCTTTTTAAATAAGATTAACATGTTTTTATTGAGAGTTGACCTTTGGGAATTATTGAAAACTTGAGTGTTTTATAAAATTACATTTGCCCGAGGAGGGACCACCTTTTCATTTACACTGTAATTCATTTAAATGTAATGGAAGCCAAACCACATGCTGCAGTTATGAACTGCTTATATCTTTGATGTTCAGTTATATTTAGGGGTTTATGAAATGAAAAGTTTCAATTGTGTGCCTAAAACTAAGAAACTGAAACTTTTTCTACTGAGAATGAATGAATCAATAATATGTTTAGCATCATGTTCAGCATTTTCAGCTTACTATAATAACATCAACAACATAATAACAACAACATAATAATTGTAATTTCAGCTTCATCTAACATTTCTGCCATTTTTTCAGAATTGAGTAAAAATTACAATATTTTGTCAAAAATATTTTTTTTTATGAAACATTAATATTTTCTTTTCCAATGTCTGAATGTACACTTTAAAATTCTAAGCTATGTCACCTAGCTAGTTATTGTCTCACAGTTTATAGTTTAAACTTATGAATGCCAAAAAAATACTACATGGCTCATTCTGAATACGTAGCCTTATATACATTTCTGGAGATAGCGAATTAAGTAGCCAGAAGTACGTATGGCTGCATTTCGGCTTTAAAACAAATGCTACGGGGTGGTATGATGCTGTTCCTTATCGAGCTTACCATCTGACTGCTTAACTCCGTCTGGACGGCTTTCTCGCTGTTACCAGTTTATCCAGTGACTCTCCATATATGTCAGCGGAGTTGAGACACAGAGAGGAGGTGACCGCAAAGACATAGTTCGAGTCCAGCAAAGAACGGTTACAGAAAGTGGGTAAGGCAAAAGCAAAAGGCAAAAAATAGAATAAGGGGTGAGAATGTGGTAAAATTTGAAAACGTAAAAATCAGGCGAGGGCTTTTCATTTTTCTGGATTGCTTTTTAAAACACTGTCGGTTGGGTTTAGGGAAGTGGGTGAGCGCTGATCAATAGGTGCTTTTGAAAACATTATTTGTTAGGTTTAGGGAAGGAGTGGGGTGGGTCAGTCGATCAGTCAGTCAGTCAGTCAGTCATTCAGTTATTCGACAGCTGCCTCTGGTGGTTTTATGCGCCTAGAGTAGGCGGAAATTGCGCTTGCGAGAGAAATTTGAGATCTCAAAAACCATACACAGCGGCCTCAGGTGGATTTGTGAAAACAAAAACTGCAAAAAAACGTAGCTCCTAGGACATATTTGGCGCTCTCAAGTAATGTATATAGCGGTATGTTTTCAGAATGAGCCTGGGTTGAAAAAATATTTGTGAAATATGAGCTTATAATTTGAACTTTACAATATCCTTACTGAAAAAAACAGCTTAAACCAGCCTAGCCTGGTTAGCTGATTTTAGCTGGTCGACCAGACTGGTTTTAGAGGGGTTTTGGATATTTCCAGGCTGGTTTACAGCTATTTCCAGCCTGGTCTTAGCTGGTCAGCTTAGATGACCTGCTTAAACCAGCTTGACCAGCCTAGCCAGACTGGGAGCCCAGCCAAAACCAGCTATGTCCAGCTTAAACCAGGCTGGTCAAGCTGGTTTTAGCTGGATGTAGCTGGTAATTTTCCAGCCTGACCAGCTAAGACCAGGCTGGAAATGGCTGGAAACCAGCCTGGAAATGGCCAAAACCCCTCTAAAACCAGGCTGGTCAACCAGCTAGGCTGGTTTAAGCTGTTTTTTTCAGCTGGGATATTGTAATTATTTTTTATTCTGTGGTGGAAACAAATTTTCTAAGTTGACAGTAATGATAATAACACTAAAAGTTAGATTCATAGTAGCCTACATCTAATTTGCAATGTAAATTTTTTAAAAAGTGACAGTAACACTTGAGTTTAGGTCACAATTCATACGACTGCATGCTACTACAATTCCTTGACTACTGGCTTATTACCTGCTTATTATTAAGATATAAGCTGTTCATTAGTAGTTATAAAGTATAATTTATTCTGCATTGCTAATCCAATCTAAAACCTAAAGCCAACGTCTACCTTATTAATCATTAATAAGCAGATATTTAGTAGTTTATTAGGCTAGTAGTGCTAGTTATTGCTATTGTTAATAGCGTGAATTGTGGCCTAAAGTGTTACCTAAGTGACAATTATTTATATGTGAATGAATATTTAAAAACCTCTGCGTTATGCTTCCATTAAAGCATGTACTTTAATAAACAAGTACATGTTTGTGACAAAAAATAGACTGAAACTTAATGACTTGCTGCTGAATGCTATATTCTGTTAGCAAGACAGTTGAAGTAAATACATACAATATTAGATATGCATTACTAGACCTGACACTTCCAACAGTGCAGAAAAAAAAGCTTCAGATAATGGAATCTAATCATGGAATCATGGCAGTTATAACAATTATGAGTCTCGGAAAGAAGTTTTCGAAAAATATGGAAAGACTGTAATTTAGCATTCACATTGTCAGCAAAGAAAAGTGTTGAAAAGCATGATGGTAAAAAGACGTTAAGTGTGTGTTTTAAGCAGTGGGGGGCTAATTACAGTTATTTTTATTGGACAGGCACCTCCAGGTATATAATAAATGAAGCTCTTTGTTTCTTTGAGGTTCTTTTATTCTTCATATTTCCCCCACTCGCTTCTCTCTTCCATCTGAAGCATTTGATGTACAGGAAATCGTCGCTTTAGCTTAGGCGCATCCCAAAATAGATCTGCAGCACCATGGATAAAGATCAAACGGCATGCCGTACCAGAGCCTTTCCTCATTCCTCTGCGGGCTGGTGTGAAGGTCTCTCTTTGGTAGAAATGGGGCATGATGAGGCGGGGGTGAGTGCTTGAGATCTGGGATATGGGGGAAGTGTGAGAGAGACGGTGCGTTAAGCCGCTGGCATGGGGAATGATTAGGGTTTTAGTTAAAATTGGAAGGAATGGCTTTCTCCTTTATTATTGAAATAGCAGCATATTTTGCTGTCGTGGTTAAAAAAGTAGCTAAGTCTACGTTTAAGCTTAATTAAAGTTTATTCTGTACTCGCCTCAGACTCTCAGGAGGGCCACAGAGAATGGTCACAACGAAAATGGACACAGTTTTACTTAGACACTTATATTGTTAAACTGCAAGGGCTTTTATTTAGATGTGTCATAGAATTCTTAATTATGAATTTATTATCTTTGTTTTTACTAGGGATTGGATCTGATATGTTTCTTGTAATTGTTCCAAATGAAAATGCTACAGTATGTTCCAGTTTTCAACTTTTAAAGGGATAGTTACCCCCCAAATTAGAAATTTTTTTTATTATAAATTAATAAATCTGTCATCGTTTACACCACTCAATTCCTGGAGGGCTATAGGTCTGCACAGTTTAGCTCCAACCACCTCCAACTCACACCTGCTAAATAGTCTCTAGGGCTGTTTCTCAATATGTGTTTTTCAGCGGTATTGCGTCCTTGTGTTCTCGTGTGACGTTATCATCAACTGCCAAAGTTCAGTTCTAATACTCAATGCTGCAAGAGCGGAGGTTGTGGATGTTAAAATTCCTGGATGTGTTCTTGATATCGAGGATGCATCAATGCAGACTTGAGTGCAAAACTCACTCGAGAAGTCCTAGAGGTCATTGCAGCTGAATAAAGGAGGTGGGAAGTGCAGCAATTTTGTATGGATTTATTAGTAAAGTTCAGAGAGATAACTTATTTATTTCTGGAGTTTCCCTAAATGAAACGGTGAAAGTAAACATTAACATGAACTTTATGAAGGCATAAACATTAAGGGTGTTTATTTGCAAAAATTTTTATTAAAATAAGTTTTATTTGTATTGTGCAACATATATTTATGCCTTTATGTATATTATATATATCGAAGAAGGGGAAAACAATAAATCATTCTATGAATGCTGGAATGTTTGATTAATTTTCCATTAAAAAACACATGAAGGTCATGTGACCATCAGGAAGAACCAGGGAAGAACGCAGCATCTCATTTCTCAGAGGACGTGTTCTCTGTTTTCGCGGTCTCCCGAGTTCTTTTTTCTGAGGTAACTTGGACCAGTCTCCACAAGAACGCTAGTCCATTCTCTGCGTTCTTGGAATCGAGAAATAGCCTAGTAGCCTTGAACACCTTGATTAGTTGGATCAGCTGTGTTTGATTAGGGTTGGAGCAAAACTGTGCAGAGCTGGAAGGGCATCCGCTGCATAAAACATCTACTGGATAAGTTGGTGGTTTATTCCGCTGTGGTGACCCCAAACTAATAAAGGGACTAAGCCGCAAAGAAAATGAATGAAAGAATAATTACATAATTAGAAAATGAACAGAAACTAATTGAGAAAGTAAGTATGTGGATCTGTTATTGACTTTATTTCCATTGAAAATATATTCAAAAGGGATGGTACGGTGGCTCTGTGGTTAGCGCCTCACAGCAAGAAGGTCACTGGTTCAAGTCTCGGCTGGCTCAGTTGGCAATTCTATGTGGAGTTTGCATGTTCTCCCTGTGTTTGCGTGTGTTTCCTCCGGGTGCTCCGTTTTCCCCCACAGTCCAAAGATATGCGCTATAAGTGAATTGGGTAAGCTAAATTAACTAGTTTATGGCGGAAAGCATGGCAGAATAGTTGGGGGTTCGTTCTGCTGTGTTGACCCCTGATAAATAAAGGATGAAGCCAAATGAAAATGAATAAATATACACAGAAAATCATAAAGGGGCTTAAAATGTGGCTTTTCATTTTAAATTAGTAAAACAAATATGTATCAACCTATTTTGAACTCCATTGACTTTCAGTGTATGGCCTAAAAAAACTGAATCCAAGATCTGCAGTCAGCATTACACAGGTGAATTATTTCTCTCTCAAGAGCCTGCTGGCGCTGAAAGAATTCAGGCAGCAGAAATTAGAGTAAATCTGAAAGTTAACAGAGAGGAATGTGAAGGGAAGAAATAATGCTATTACCTAGTTCCCAGCATTGAAAAATAACATTCACTCGTTCAATAAAAAGGCCTTAGATTCTATTTTATAATTCCTGATTTAAACACCGTTCCTCTCTTTACTCTATAATCCATTCTCTCCGGCAGCGTAATTGGTGCTTCTAAGAAACGAATCCAATAGCAGTAAAATACATATAAGTCAGGACTCTTTCCAGTCTATGCCGTGACCTGTGGGAAATTGTTACACTGCTGCATGTGAGAGATAGCTAACGTAAGTGAGCCGTTCCCTATATGTTCTCTACTTAGTTCAGTGAGCCCATTTTCACAGCTAGACTTGCACTGCGGTTTGTTATTTTAATTGCCAATTATAGTCTGCCCGCTAAAGAAACTCTGCATCATTCCCCTTTGTCGTATGGTTACCCCATTTTCACCCCCCACATTCCCTCCCATCCTAACACTCTTCAGAGTCAAGAATCCAACACCTAAACTGTCACATTTGCTGTGCTGTCACTGTCATCCATACATTCATCCATCCACCTGAATGAGGACATGCGTGTCACAGAAAGACAAAAAGACTCTCACATCTTCATAGATGACAGGTGATTGTTGTTCTCAAAGAATCTGGGAAACTCGCCTATTAAACGAAGGCAAGCCTCGGGCCTGTTAGGTAAGTTTTTGCAGAATACGTTACGCTCCTGTCATGCTTTCAGTTTCTTTGGCTTCCATCACACTCCCAGCAGGATGTCGTGCCTTTTTGTGCTTTGAAGCTCCAGGATACTCCAAGATGGTGCTTCTGTATGGTTTTGTCAATGTTAATGGATAGGAAAGAGTTCTATTAATAGAAATAAAAAAAGTCTGGTTTATGTGTGAATAACAGGTTGAATTCTTTTGAAGATACAGAGATGATACTGTTGAACACATATTAGGATTCTTTCAGACCTGGCTTGTTGTTTTAGTGCTCCTGGCATGTTTTCTCAACTTAACTCTGTTCATTTTGACATGTAAACATTTGTTTCACAGCATGTGGTCTTGGCCCATTTAAAAACTCTGATTTCATGTGGAGGCCATTTTATAGCTTCGGACGTGCAAAAGCAAAGGTTTGATCTCATTTAACCCTGAAATGAGTTTGTAGTAAAGTAGGATGCAACTTATTACTGTATTTGATCTTAAAAACCTAGAGGCATTCCGTGCACTGCTTTAGAAGCATACAGAAAGAACTGTCAATCAGGAACCACCAAAAAAAGGCCAAAATAGGAGAGATTTTGATTATTATTCACCGATGACCTGATTGCCACGTTCTAGTTGCAAGTGTGAAGTGATGAGAACCTCACATAAAGAATATCAAAGTAGTCTAATTTAGGAAAAACAAAACACACACAAACACCAAGATTACCTACAGGCAGTGTTGAGCATTAGTGTCATAGCAAGTAGTGACGCAACTAGCTTAACTACATTTCTCAGTAGCGTGGCGGTAGCGTCGCTACTTTTTAAATCAACTAACTTTTTAGTCGTGAAGCTATTATTTTAAGCAAGCAGCACAATAGCGTTCACACAAGCTACATTTACTGATCGAGGATCATTAAGTGATGCCACTGCCATTCACAGAGAAAGCCGGTGTCTGCCCGATGAAAGTAAATCCATACTCATCCATGAGTGTGAGAACGGCGAATTCTTTTTCTTCATGTTTTACGGTGGTCAAAAACAAAGGTCGGTGATGTCGCCAATCAATCATTGGGCTGACATGAGAAAATTGCTTGATGGAAAGATAACTGTAGAGGAATTATTTCTGAAGCTGGACCATATCTTGGAGTACATTTTTTTTTACATATTTTTTACAAGATGTAAGATATGCTTTGGGTGTCTTCAGAATGTGTCTGTAAAGTTTTATCGCAAAATACCCATCAGATAATTTATTATAGCCTCCAGAATCTGTTAATTTTGTTGTTTGAATACATTGTAGTTGTTTTTGTAGCCTGGGGCTTTAAATCCAATTGAGCTGCTTTTCTCCACCCGCCATTCCCATGCGCGTGTCTGCTTCTCTTTATGCTTTACGTCAGATAAACAGAACAGTGACAGAGACAGACTCTGAAGCTGAAATCCAGCTCATTAGTCAAAATATAGAGTAAGTTTATTTTATGTATTTGTGGTGGAGATTATTCAAGCCTTTCTGAAATGATGAGTCTCACACAAATGCTGTTTGCGGCACACACAGGAGTGGACATGCTTATACATGTTATTCTAGAAACATGGCACCTGTCAATCAATTCAGTGGGTGGAGAAAACCACACTCCTACGTCACATTGCGGTGGGCCTCAAAATCACTGGGATTTGGATCCTATTTTAAAGTCAGGAGTTTTTAAAAAGAGACTTGTTGTGTTTCTATTACTCTAATGTGACAGTGGACACACTAAACAGACAATTCTGTCCAAACAGCTTACAAAAGTTTTTGTTATAAAGGTGCCCTTTAAAGTTAATTGTGATGCTGTACTCTTGTTAGTGTTGAATTGGTTTTAAATGTATTCGCTCTTTGTTCTGCAAATGTGCCCAAGTGCTCTTACATGAACAAAAAATAATATAGTAGTTTAATGTAAATACAGTATTTAAAATATTTAAAATACTACAGTGTTTTTGAACAAAACTATAGGGCAGTGTTTCCCAACCCTGTTCCTGAAGGCACACCAACAGTACACATTTTCAACCTCTCCCTAATCAAACACACCTGAATCAACTTATCATAACATCAGAAGAGACTCCAACACCTGAAGTTAATGGGTCAGAAAAGGGAGACATCCAAAATATGTACTGTTGGTGTGCCTCTAGGAACAGGGTTGGGAAACACTGCTAAAGGGTACTATACAATAGAAGTCATTCAAATAATTTGCTGTGGCAATTTTATAGTTGCAAATACAATAAATATAGTTATATAGATATGTGTGTATATGTACAATATGAAGAAAACAAAACAGCCCTAAAAACAACCCAGATGGATGAAGTCACCAAATGTCCTGAAAATATGGAGCCAGATCAGTCTCAAATATAATACATTTGCCTTCATAAGATTCATAAATGCACAGCACAGCAATTATGAATTGGAGTTGTGGATTTATGAATTGTGTTTTGAGTGTACAGATTGTGCATGGATGAATTGTATGAATGCAAATGTATTATATTTGAGACTGATCTGGCTCCATATGAAAATGATTAGGGGGTCGTTATTGTTCTAAGTAGAACAATATTGTAAATAAAAATAATAAATTATAGTATTCTTATTAAAAGCAACATTTCACGCTATGTTGCTTTTGATTGGACAAGGAACACATCCATTGGTAATCCCTTGTTTCCAACAGAAAAATCAAAACCAATATCAAGCACATGACAGAAAAAAAAGAAAATACTAAAAGGAAAATCATACTTCAAAATATTAATGACATCTAATGGACCACTCAATGAAAACATCAATAATACCAAAGAAATTTCATAAAAAAAAAGAGTTCGCCCACACATTTGCCACACATGTAGTTTTAAACAAAGCCTCTTTTCTGTGGATTATGCCTCACCTTCTGATGGTGCACAAATGTACGCAAGCATACACAATCCCTCATATACTCAATATACCTTTGGCACGCGAGCTTCATAATCTCAACCTTCATTTAATCTCACAGGGGCTATTCAATCAATCCTCTTATTTCTGCAGGCATTATTGATACTCTTCTTTCACCTCTCTGGATTCAACAAATTCACATTCACATTATATCACATCCAAGGACACTATTGATTACAAGCGCAATTCATTTTGTTGTATTACCACAACAGCTGTTCTCTTATTACTTTGATTAAAATACATCTGTCTGCCTTCTTGAGTCGCATGGAATATGTGTCCTTGGAATTCTGAAGAAAGCTACTGATTGAATGCCATTGACTTAGAACATGCAGAATTCTCAGATTTATGAAATATCATGTTATTATCATACCTTTAGATATAAAAGGGACATTTGTTTCAAAATATTGATCATTTTGGTCATTTTTTAATAGTTGTTATTTAGATATTTATATTTAATTCTGTTTCTAGTGAACAAGAATTAGAAACCCAGAATTAGTGAATTCAGAATTGTTTTTAGTGAACCAATTAGAAACAAATGACCCTGATGTAAAGCAGAGGAGGGTTGCATCTCACTAAAGCGGTGTTAATTTTGACTGCAAATTTTGATTTAGTTTTAGTCTTAGTCTTTTGACTAGAATTCCATTTTAGTTTTAGTCACATTTTAGTCTTCTGAATAATTTTAGTTTTAGTCTAGTTTTAGTTAACTAAATCTACTTGAGATTTAGTTGGCTAAAATATATTTGGTTTAATTTAAGTGTAATTTAAATATTGTATACATTTATATAAAATATTCAAACTTAAAATTTAATAAAACGGTCTAATTTAAAATATGGACTATAGCTTTTCCATTAAAGACCAAAAATTTGATATGCATTATTTATATCATAAGAAATATGGAAAATTATGTCTCTGCAATCAATCCACATAAGTAGAGTAGCTATCTGAAAGTGCAGGATTGTTCAATTATTTAGCAAACCCTTTACTTTAACGTGGTAAACCACAAGTCTTTTTAACCATTCTGTTGCAGATGTTGCTTTAGATTTGTTGTTTTTATCTGCTATTTCCTCCCCATACGGTTTATGGTCTTTCTGTCTTGACTTCAAACTTGAATCTTTTGAAACTGAAACTAAATATTTAGCAGCATACTTATACAAAAATATGGCAATAAGATGTTTATTGGGCACCAAATCTAATTTTATGAAAGATCACGTGACACTAAAGACTTAATCAATGGCTGCTAATAATTCTGCTGTAGAATAAAAAAAAATAGTAAATAATTTCTCACAACTAAAACACAGGACAGACCTAAACAAAAAGTAATTTTTAAACACTAAATTAATTAAGTCAGATCAGCAGCACAAAAATAAAAAAAAAAGAAACCGCAAGGTGATAAACCACCTGAATACTATATTCAGAAACAAAAAAGCAAAAACTAAAGTTACTTAGCGTCATAAAAGTTTATACTTAACCCTAAAACATGTTCCCTTACAGCTTGAGTATGAAAATAGCGACAATATACAACAAACACAAAACCTTTATGAAATAAATAAAATTAATTTGAATTATCATTCAGAATCAATTTGGTGAAATTAGGCACCAAAAAACCCCCTGATATTATAGACAACCATAAATTTTATGCATTTTAAACAAAACAAAAACATAACAGCTGCTCAAAAATGAAATCTATGAGCAATTTTCGAACTAACCACAAATTAAATGTGGTATGTCAACAACGTATGGAAAGTAAGCTGTGTATATTCAAAGTGTAAAATCTGCCGTTGTATAACAGCTATAAAATATGTTTAACATTAAAAAAATTAATTGCCGCATTTTTCTGAGCAATACAACACTATACATTTAAAATAACGTGTTCTGAAATATAAAAGAAATGTGTCACTGTCTTAACTAAACTAATCCATTTTGTTATACAGATAACAAACGTGGGCTTATTTATTTGAAACAACAACCATAGTAGTATTAGTAATAGTAATTCATAATAGTAACGTAATCTCTCAGTCTCTCTCGCGTACACACTCGGCCTACCTCGCGTGCATTCGGTCTCTCTCATGCACATGCCTCTCTATGTGTTATAGTATTAGTTACTGTCAAAGGTCATGCCATTACAGTAACGCATTACTAGTAACACATTATTGCCCATCACTGATCCTTGCTAAGAAAGATATTTCAATAACAACAAAAGTCTTTTCAATAGAATTTCATGATTTATGTATTTTTATTTATTTATTTATTTATTTATTTATATATTTATTTATTTATTTATTTATTTATTTTATTTTATTTTTTCAAAGTTTTTAACCCCTTGATAAAAGCCAGACTCTAAAAATGCTGTGGTGTTTATCTGGACAAATCTGAATTTTGGGTTAAAGATGGTTTAAAAATTTGGTCCTTATTGAATTAAACATTGTAACCAAGTGACTGTGTTTGTCCATATTTAATTGTGTTTGCAATTATGTACAACATTATATTTAAATCTATTTTAAATATGAAAAGTGTGTACATTTACAGTATATGGACTTTTAAGTCCTAACACCTTGTTCAAACAAGTGTTTATATCATCTCAAAAAATTGGACAGCAAAAGGATAACTTTTTTATTAACATGCTTGTAAGTATAATATCTCTAAGAGGCTTTGTATACTTATGGACCACCGACAGAGCTGTGAGCTCCATTTTTGCTGACATTAATGTTCAGATGTGTAGCGTGAGCCCTTTAAAATCTCTCCGTGTTGCTCACCTGGCCTCACACAATCCCTCCACCCTTTCTTTCTTCCATGCTTTGATAAGCTCCACGGTTCAACAGCCTACAGCTTGCCCTCAGGTAACGGTGCCTCATACATACATTATTGTGCAACTGAATGCATAGAAAGTCTCTATCAACCTTTACAAACAGCTGGACTGTGCCATAAACTGGCAGCAGCCAATCAAAAACGAAACGTCTTGTCGGTTTTAATATGTTCACTTCATTTCAGTAAGGCCTCCTCTGAGTTCTAGTAAAGCCATGGCATTTGTTAGGCTCAATTATGCCGTTTTAGCTCATTAATACCTTCAAAATCCTGCCAATCAGAAGTAGGGGTTAAAAGATTTGCGAATGTGCCTTTGCATATTTTTCCCCCTGTTATTTGTCTTTCAGGGCTCTCAAAAACACTTCCCATTCTGGCCCAATATTAATCAAGCTTTATCTCTTTAGTGATATTCATCTCATTAGTGCTAATCCTCCTAGATACATCCAAACGGCTTCTCAAGTCATGCAACGTCTCTCCCTCCAGACAGGCATGAGGAGGTGGCGATGTCCATCTTCCTATAAGGCCATTAATTATTTAAGCCAAATTGAACGTAAGACAATGGGACTTATTACAGCCTCTGACTTGCCCTGTCCCACGGGATGCCTGTTGCAGAGCTGAATGGCTTTCAGACAGTGAGGACAACACATTACTTACACTTTGAGGAGAATAGAATGGAACAATAGCTGGTTCAATTGCGATCTCCAGCCATAAATTCAGTAGCATTTGATAAGCCATTTATTCATTTAACAAGAAAGAAGAGTGAATTGGATTTTCTTTTTGTTTTGTTTGATATATCACGTACATTTATCTTATTAGAATAGCAGTCGTATTACTACAGCTCTTCTTTTTCATATCTGATGTTATCGGGTTGTGTTTGTGGAGCTGCCGTTGTTTGTTTTGTTGGCAAGAAGAGAGGCAGATGTAGAATTGACTGAGCTGAATGTCAATTAAATCAGTTTGTATTACTGTACTCTCGCCGGACACTGTGTTGCACAGATATTTACTTTGTGTCACTGAGTCCTGGCCGTCATAGTAATTGGATCAATTATTAGCATTGATCGCTCTCGAAGACTGTGCACATCGATATATTTCATTAAGAGGGTATTTTTGAATATTGCTGATTCTGTACGCGCTCAATCAGACACACACACACAGCTCACACGTTGAGACATGACAAGCATATTAGCAGGATAGTTGATTACACCAACTTCAGGCACTCATACGGAATGTAAACTTCACTAAAGTTTTCTGTAGGGATATTGTATTGTAGTATATGAATCTTGCGTTTACATGACCAATCCGGGAGTTCGAAATGCAAGTTTATCTAAATCAGGGGTGCCTAAACTCGGTCCTGGAGGGCCGGTGTCCTGCAGAGTTTAGCTCCAACTTGCTTCAACACACCTGCCAGAAAGTCTCTAGCACACATAGTAAGAGCTTGATTAGCTGGTTCAGGAGTGTCTAATTGGGGTTGGAGCTTAACTCTGCAGGGCACCGGCCCTCCAGGACCAAATGTGGGCACCCCTGATCTTAATGATAATGCTATTGTTTGTGTAAACTTCAAAAAAGAATATACTATATGAGGATGTATTCTTATTACATTATTGCAAACTTGTTAAAATGGAATGCTAACAAAAGTATGATAATTGTAAATGTGTTGTACAGTACCTCATGGTATTATGCCTTTATTTTTATTCAGTATCAATCTAATAAAACAATCTAATAAAATGTAGAAAGATATAATTAAGTATTAAAAAACAAAACAGATTCATTACAGGGAGAATTTTGGATAGCAAACATATTTTAAAAAGGTTCTGTGTGCAAAACAAACCCTAAAACAGTCATCTTCATCTAAAATGTTATTATTATAAGTAGTAATTGTTGTTGTTGTTTGTCTTAGGGTTCATTGGCCTATCATCATGAAATTTAGTAAGAATTTATGTATTCGGTCAATTTAAAAACAACCTAGGCTCATTCTGAAAAGTCCCGTGGACGTTTCTGGAGACCGCAAATTATGTAGCAGGAGGTACGTATGGCTGCATTTAATTTTTTAAGCGAACGATACGGGGCGGTATGACGCCGTTCCTTTTAGCGCTTACCGGCTGAACGCTTACCTTCGTGTGGAGGGCTTTACCGCCAGAACCAGTTTGTCCAGTTAGCTCGTCCTGTACGTCGGCGGACTAGAGACGCAGAAAGAAGCTGACCACGACGACAACGACCGGGTTAAAGTCCGGGGAAGAGCAGTTTCAAAGATCAGGTAAGACAAAAACAGAATCCAGGAAATAAAGTGAACAATTTCATAACAGGGTGAGAATGGTAAAATCTGAAAACGTGGTAAAAAAATCAGACAAGGGCTTTTCTTTTTCAGGACGGCTTTTGTAAATTGTTGGTTGGGTTTAGGGAAGTAAGTGGGCCTGTCAATCGGTAAAATTGGTTTGGTTTAGGGAAGGAGGAGGGTGCCCAGTCAATCATTCGGATAGATGGTCGTTTGACAGCGGCCTCTGGTGGGTTTACGCGAGAACAGCGCGGGCGCGAACGGCACTCGCAAGAGACATTTGAGAAGCGAAAAAGCGCACACATCGGCCTCTCGTGGATTTGCGAAAACAAAAACTGCAAAAATACGTACCTCCTGGGACAAATTTCTCAGTCTCCAGAAACGTCCACCGGACTACGTTTTCAGAATGAGCCTGGGTCGTTTAAAAAGCATTGTTTTACCTCTAGTTTTAAACTAAACTTAAACTTAACTAAATATTAACAACACTTGTCTTTGATCTTTGACAAAGTCGTTTATCATTGATTATATTTTTGATTTGGAAAATGCTGTTCTTTCAAACTTAATCTGTCAAAATTGTGGTCCAACTAAATATTTTGCAGCAAATCTACACAAAATTATGACAACAAGATGTTTATTGAGCACCAAATCTGATTTTCTGAGGGATCATGTGACACTAAAGACTGTATTAATGGCTGCAAATAGTTCAGCTGTATAATTATAGGAATACATTCCTTTTCATATTATTGCTGTATTTTAATCAAAAAAATTACAACACTTGTTTTTCATCTGGTATTTATCATTGTTTATTAACTTGATTGTGATCATCATATATACAGTAACAGCATATCACTGCATTGTTTGTCAACTAATAGTAGCCTTTATGAATTTGATAATTTTTTTCTGTTTATTCATAGTGATTGTAAAAGTATGTCTATATTGTACTGTATGTGTATTGCATTTCTTTCATTGTTAGTAGACACTAAAAATAATACATTTGTAATTCACATTAGATTTCAATGCTTGGATATCATGCATGTTTTAATATCATGATGAAACTATCAGCTGGCCAAGTTTCAATGAAAAATGCTTGTGATTCCCTATTATTAACATTACTTTGATTTGAATATGTCATCTTCAAAGCTCAAAAGAAAAAAAAAAAAAATCCTTGACAACAGACTCAAATGCCCTTACTTTATTATAGTTAGGGTCAAAGATACTGTCAGCAGACTGCATGAAATTATATCAAAGATCTGGAGTGGAAAATCGCTTTTCTGGCTGCCCATTTGTCCTGTGCTGAGTGATGAAGCTTCTGATGCCTTCCCTGAATTAGTTATGCATCATTTACGGAGCAGCATGATTAAGTAGTGTAACCGATCGGGACCCTTTTAGAGTGTGTTTAGCTTCAATGACGCTCTGCTGGAGAAGTGCAGCTTGCTTTGTTTGACACCGCTGTAGTCTACATGCCTGTTTGAAGCTGCGGGTTCATTTTTTCGCAAAGCTTGAGCAAGCTTCCCTTTCTTTTGTCTCTTGATGATGACAACTGGAGCAGGCTGGTAAAGATGTTAAAAATGAGGGCTAGAATATGCAGTTTGCGGTTCTTTGATCACTGAAGTAGCATTGTCATCAGCTATAAGCAAGCGGGCTATTAGTGGACTGGCTTTAATTTATTTCGCATACTCATAGCGTGAGAGCAGGAGCTTATCTGCCTCTTTGTCATGAGATGATAAGTTTCTTAGCCATTAAACCAAGGGCTTGCCCCAGGTGTATTCTCTGTTGCTTTTAGGCATTGGGATCTTTTAAACAACGCAAAGCCCACTGCAAGAGATGCTTGGTATTACAATATTAAAAACTGTGTAATATAGTGTTTTTTTTAAATTCTGTTCACTCTAAGGCAGGGTTCTCAAACTCAAGTTGGAGGGGTACCAGTTTAACATTCAAGCACAAGAAAAAAAGTGGAAACCTGACATAAATTATGCATCTTAGGACAACAGACATGACGTTTATATTTCAAGCGTTACCTGTCACCAGTGATAATGCAAATCAGCACGTTTATCATGCCACACATCAGCTGCTGAAATATATCTGTGGTTGTTGTGTGTATGGCCGAGAATTCAGTCATTTTTCTACAAAGTATATGTAGTAAAAACTCTAGCTTTTTGTTTGCTGTTGTACATATTGAAGGGGTCGTTTAAGTTGCTATGAAAATACTACAAATAATAACTATTATTCTGTCCCAACCAATTGTATTGTCCCAATAGCGTAAGAACAGCAGAAAGCAGATTGGGTAACTTAAGTGACTTTACTGGCAATTATTCTTCTCAATATCGATCTTTTTTTTTTTGTAAAACTACAACAAACAGGAGAAAGTATGACATATTTACATTTACTTTAACAAGTTCAATTCAACTAGCAGTACAATTTTACTAATGTAGATAGTTTTTATGCAAATCTTAATAAGCATGTGAGGAAAATATTAAATGAGACCATCTGAATCGAATATTGGCAAAACTATCATATTTGTTAAACCACCAGCATAATGTGTAAGCCCTCAAGAAGGGTTTGTACAACAAAACACAGGTGGTATAAAAATGATAATAATCAAATGACCCTTGAATATTTACAAAAATAGAGCTTTAGTAAAAATAGAGCACTTACGGACTTGTATTTTAACGTTTAAATCGGTCACAGAATTAAAACGCACGTGTGTTATTCTTGACCGCACACTGAGAGAAAATGAAAGTAAAACTTATCTGAATGCAGTACTTTAAATGTCAACTAGGTGGAAGGTCGAAACCACAAGTGTCTAGACGCGACTGCACAACAATGATAAGTGGTTCAAAAAATATATATTTTGGCGGGCAGAATTTTGTTATATTTTTGACGTCAGTTGCAGGCCAGAGGAAGGAGGAAGGCAGGCCGTAATTGCCTCGCAGGCCAGCAGTTTGAGACGCCTGCTCTAAGAAATAGTTTATATGTAGTCAGTTTGTGGAAGGGTATCCGTTGCGTAAAACATATGCTGAATAGTGTTGGTGGTTTATTCCGCTGTGGCGACCCCTGATTAATACAGGCACTACGCCGAAAAGAAAATGAATGAATAAATGAATGAATAGTCAGTTTGTCTTTACATAATCCCAATTTACTTTTCTGAATCGCTCTGAACTGTTGAAAATCATTCTTGTTCAGTCGATCTCTCTGTCTGTTGTTTTGTTTTCTATCTGCCATTCCATGTTCTGTACATCTCATTATTTGTCTTTCTGTATCCAGCTATTCTATCTTTTGTTCTATACTGACGTTTTGTCTGTCTTTTTTTTAGCGGTGAGGGGAAAAGATTGATTCACATATTGTACTTATTAATTGAGATTTCATCTTCTAGCGATTTGCATCAATCCACAAATATCAAAATGGGTTGTCTATTTACACAAATGTAGTGCAAATAGCTAGGCCAGCTGGCAGAGACTGTTTGCGCTGACTCTACCCAACCTGGGGATTGAACAGTTGAAATGACAAACAAACTAGTTTTAACCAGATTTATCTCAGAGCTGCTTTACTTAAATACAGGAGATTGTCGTACTGTATGTTTAATGTTTATAAACATCTTAAATGGCAGAGTTTGATTCAAATTTTACTTTGTCACTGTTCATCTGTCTGTCTGTTTATATTCGCTATCTGTACATGTCTATCTGTCTATCTTTCTCTTTTTATCTCTCTATGTGGCATTCTGTTTCTATTGTTCATCTGTATGTCTGTCTGTCTGTTGTATCTTTTTATATAGACCATTTTGAGGGACGTAAACAATAACAATTGTCCTAACGTATTTCCTGTTTTACTTTTTTCATTTCCATAGCTTCAGAGAATCCAAAAATGTCCACATATTGATAAATAATGTTATGATACTGTAGCTGTTTTAATGTTGCGTTATGGTTGAATTTGCTCTTTTTACAGCTATGAAATAGTTTGACAGCAAGCAGGAAATGTTGTTGGGCCAGTGACATCACCACATTGAAATGGTCTATAATGTTCGGCCCCTTTATAATTGGTTATTATTTGTCTGTCTTGCTGCTATCTTTATTAGCTTTAGCTTAATTGGCTTTATTTTCTTTGTCTTTATATCTATTTGTTGTTCTATCTGTCATTCTGTCTGATCAATGTAGATAGGCCATCTAGCTCATTCAGAAAATTGTAATAATATTAATAAAAATCAATGTGCCAAATATGTTAGAATGATTTTTACAAATGATTTACACTGAAATTCGATCTTCACATTTTCGGAATGAAGCCCATTATTTTTGCAGTTCCATTTGGAAGAAAATGGTACCGTTAATGTTGTGCTTTAATGGCTTTGGTTGATTTGAGTCAGATTGTGCTGTAAAGGTCACTGGTTTGTAGTGCTATCAGTTCCGATCTGTTATCACATAATGCAAGCACGTGTGTGCTCATATTTGACTCTGTGTGCTAAATGAGATTCCGGGATGTGCACAAACAGTGCTGTTTGCATCCACACATGTACAAGTTGAGTTTATGTTTTCTGTGCCAAATGCCCCTTAAATTGCCCTTGAAGCTGCTGGGAGATAAAACATGCACTCACACAAACCCAATTAAGAGGAAGGTGAAGATAAATGAGTCAAATGACAGATGGAGCAAAGAGTTGAAGAAATCAAGAGAGTGATGAGCAGCGAGAAAGTGGGGGTTGTGGAAAGAAAACGAGGCATTCTGGGACAGTTGTTTAATTGCTGCTGTCCAGTATTCAGGGGGTGTTTTAATTGGCTTGTATTTCTTCCAGAAGAAGCCGGAGGTGTAGTGTAGAGCTATAGTCTAGAGCTCAAAAGGAACTTTATCTCTGCATTTTTTAATTAGCATTTTAAGATACTCATAAAGATGTAGCATTAGCCATTTGCAGATTTAATTAGTGCTTTTTGCAACTCTGTTGCAGCTTTGATGAGGCTATGCATTAATGCATGTTGCTTGCATGTGCATTTCTGTGCAGTTCTTTGTTTTAGACCTGGCAATATGTAGGTATGTTTTGTTTTCCTTTTACTAGACATGAATAGGGTATACGACATGCACCTTTTAAGCAACCCAGGCTCATTCTGAAAACTTTCCTCTATATACATTTCTCGAGAGCACCAAATACGTCTCAGGAGCTACGTTTTTTGCAGTTTTTGTTTTTGCAAAACCACCAGAGGCCATTATGTATGCTTTCTAAGATCTCAAATTTATTTCGCGAGTTTCATTCGGACCTGCTTTTCTCACATAAATCCAACAGAGGCCGCTGTTGACTGACTGAATGGCAAACGACTGACCTACCCTCCTCCTTCCCAAACCCAACCAATAGTGTTTTCAAAAGCACTGATTGACCCGCCCACCCACTTACCTAAAGCCAACCGACAATTTTAAAAAGCAATCCAGAAAAACAAAACCCCCTTGATTTTTTACCACATTTTCAGATTTTACCACATTCTCACCGTTATTTACTTGTTTATTTTATTTTTGGATTCTATTTTTGTCTTACCCGCTTTCTGGAACCGTTCTTCGCCAGACTCGAACCCCATAGTCGTGGTCAACTCGTGGTCAAGCCGTCCATGTGGAGGTAAGCGGTCAGCTGGTAAGTGCGAAAAGGACTGGTGTCATACCGCCAAGTAGCGTTCATTTTAAAAATGAAATGCAGCCACACGTATACCTGGCTACATAATTCGCGATCTCCAGAAACATATATTGGGCTTCTTTTTCAGAATGAGCCTTTGTTGCATTTAAGGTTTTCAGCTGTTCAACTGCAGGTAGCCTAATGTAAATACAGTACAATAAAAAGTCTCACATAAAAACAGAAGCATTTGTCCTTGCATTCTGTTTGAGCATGTGTAAGGCTGGGTCTTCATGTGAGGATTTTGACACTACTAAGCTCTTGTCTGGCAGGCGCAGTGATAAATTATGAGCTCTCTGTGTGGAGTGTTTGATTGACAGCCATGCTGTGGTGGTCAAGCGGAGGGCAAGCCTTGACACTTTGTAACTCTTACATTCGCACACCCAGAATCAGCCAGAACAGCACAATGCTTCTGCTGTGTAAGTGTTAAATGCACTGTCCACCCTTTGTTTTCTGAAGAAGGCTGTTGAGGAAGATGGATAAAAAAGAGAAATAGATAGACTCTTAGACTGATAGATAGAGGGCGGATAGATGGAAAGTTGAATAGATGGAGCGGTAGTTAAAATGTTGGACAGATGGATTAATGATTGAGGAGGTGCAGATGGTTGGATTGACCGATGATTGATATAAAGATGAATGGATAGATGGAGAGATGGATTGAAATACATATGATGTACTAAATGGTAGAAATATTGATTGATTGATTGATTGATTGATTGAGAAATGGATGGATTAATAGAAGATGGATTAAGGACAGATAGACCAATATTTACCAATATTCCGCTAAATTTAAAGTGGGAGGATTTGAAATATTAAAAGCTTTAACTTTATATGTGAAATATATAACACACAATTGTACTGTAACTAGTAGAGTTCATTTGTTTTTATAAAGACTATGTAAACATTCAAAAGTAACTATTTCCAGTACCAGTTGTATCAGCAATAGCAAAATTAGCAGTCATATGAAATCAAATATTGCAATTCAGATCCCAAAATATGACAAAAATATCACACATTTTTGACATTTACAATATTTTTAATGTAAAAAAGTCAATATACACTATCAGTCAAAAGTTTGGAAACTGTACGATTTATTGATGTTTTTAAAAAAGCCAATTCTGCTCATCAGGGCTGCATTTATTTGTTGAAATGTACTGTAAAAACTGTTTAACTATGAAATATTATTAACATTTTTAATAACTTTTCTTTTCAAATTTAATTTGTTGCTGTGATTCAAAGCTGGATTTTCACCATCATTGCTCCAATCTTCACTGTCATATGGTCCTTTAGAAATCAGTATAATATAATGATTTGGAGTTCTATTATGATCAGATATTATTGGTACAAAATCACTAATAATGATTCTTCATTCATTTATCGGTGCTGAAACATTTTTTTTTTTTGTCTTGCTTCATCGTATCATGGAAAATGTGAATTTTTACTTTTAGAATTCTTTAAAAAAATAGAAAGTTCCAAATAGTACTTTATTTATCATACTTCTATACATATTTTTTTCATTTATTGTATACAGAAAATTTATTTTTATGGTTTCAAACCTTTGACTGGTAGTCTATGTATTTTTTTTTCTTGAGTCATTCATAATGTTAAAATAAAACCTATTCAAATAATAATATTGCTTTATCATAATATTATCATAATATTATCATAATATTGCTTGCGTGTCATATACATTATCCATCATTAGAAATATGTGAACATGTAAGACGTAATATATGTATGCTGAGCATGTTTTCCATATCCATCATCCACTATGCCTGTATACTGTATATTTTGGCTAATGGTTTTGCACGACCCAGTGTTAGTTATATCGGTTTCTAGAATGATCAAATAAGGTCTGCTGGGATCCTCACAAATAGACAGACATTTGCATCTTTTTAAATTGAAAAGGTAGGATATAAAATGCTATATTATTACTCGATTTATAGGTCACAACTACCGCCAGTAAATGTCTTTAAAATAGACAAGCTGACCTGAGACAGGTGTCTAGTCCTGTTAAATGCACATCTGAAAGTGCAATGTATGCAAACGCAGAACTCTAATGTATACATATTTAATATGTATGTAAATAAGACGATGCCTCAGATGCAGGCGTATATTAACTATCAGTGCATTGGCACGGTTTCAGACAACTTCCCCTCAGGCATTTGATAATGTGAAATGTTGTGTGTATACGTGTGTTTGCATGTGCATCTACTTTCTGCATCAGGTTTTCATATAAAACAGGTCATTTTTTTATTTCCTTTTTGTGCAGTAGCATGTAAAATGAATTTACCTGGAACCATTTTCCTTTTTGCATATTGCCTTATTTATTTTTATATTTCACCTATACATTCAACAAATTGTGTTTCCTTGGGTGATTGGGAACACTTAGATTATTCCACGTTTGCTCATGCATAAATCCCACTCATTCTTTTGCCAGTGGTAAGAGACGTTCTTTCAGCCTATGTCAGTTTTCATTTTGTGACTCATTTCATGATTCAAAGTTCTAAAACAAATTGAACTCAAGTTAGACACTAAACAGAAACTTGCCCTCAGCTCACACCGATGATGTCATCCTGTCAATGAGTTTGTCTTATCACGAGTAAACATATGTAAAACACTTTGAAGCCAGTAGTTGAAATATAATGCATATCATCACTGTCAGTTCAGAAACATTTAAACTTTTGTTAATCATAAATCAGCTAATTATGTGTGTTTGGGTTTTTTAATGCAAAATTAAGACTTCACGTTACTTTACTTTATTGCTTCAACACAATACATTGAGGTCTTACGAAGTGAAATGATGACTATGTTTGTCTTCGGTACAAATATGCGTGTGTTGATAGTCAAGAAGGGAGTGCAAGAGAGTAAAGCACACTGGGAAATAATCCAGGCAAGACATTTGATGAGCCAAAGAGCACCGTTTTCCATTACTTCATCAGCGGTCCTTGATTTCTAATACACCAGAGGAACCTTGAGATGGCACACACATAATCGTGCATGGACACGCACTCTAATGAAATGGCATTAACAAACGCGATTGCAAACAAACTGATGATCACATGCAAAAAAATTCACAAGAAGACAGATGTTTCGTACGGGAGGAGGTTGTGGCCTCCAATTCAGTCTAAATTGTGGGATGCACTTTGCATAGCATATGTACATGCTCTTGCTATGGGTTTTGTCTGTGGAAGATTTTTATGTGGAGAATGTTCAATCATAAAATGGCATTTGGAACTTTTTGGATATGAGTTCAGAGGCAAAGCCCTCCAAGTGCCATCTGAAATTCATTCATTCATTCATTCATTTTCCTTCGGCTGAGTCACTTTTTTCATCAGGGGTCGCCAACTTATTCAGCAAATTTTTCTAGCTGCAACCCATTACTGGGAAACACCCATCACACTTATACACACACATACACTACGACCAATTTAGTTAATTCAATTCACCTGTATCGCATGTCTTTGAACTGTGGGGAAAACCGGGGCACCCAGAGAAGACCCACGGGAACACAGGGAGAACATGCAAACTCCACACGGAAATGCCAACTGATCCTAACCACTTAGCCACCGTGTCGCCCAAGTGTAATCCAGATTATTATTTTTTAAACATAATCATAATTAGAACACAATGAACCTGGAATAGGCTGGGCTAGGAAGTATTCTGTTGTGTTCTTCTTTAAATGGAAATCATTTTCGGCTTACATTTAAAGAAGCCTTTGATTTCGGACACAGTAACACAGATATTGTATGGGTTAGGTTTTACTAGCATGTAAAAAAACATGTTTTAACCTGTTGTTTGCATATTTTAACACAATACCATTGTGTTTTGAGGGTTGATAGCCTGCATGATTCTAGCTTATTTTACTAATTGCTTATTTAGTTTTGTTAAAATGTGCAACTTTTTAGCACTTTGTTGGTGTTTTTTCACATATTGCTAGCATGAACAAAAAAACTTTAGATTTTTTGATTTGTTACTTGTTACATTGTTATGAAGTTGTATTAAAGTAAGAAATTTGAGTTCCTTATGTGGAACAAAGAAGAAGATATTTTGAAAAATAAGCAACCAAACAAAATTGAAGCTCATTTACTTCTATGGTATGGAAAAAACAATTACCTTTTACAAAAAAATTATCATGGTTTAGTGTGTAGTAACCGTTTTTTTTTTTTTTTTTTTTTTGGCGAATTAATTTGAAGAACAACAGTTTTATTACAAATACTGTGGTTAAACTGGTTAGTCTAGCAAAACTATGGCATTCACAATACAGGCCCTATTTTACACCCAGCGCATGAAGGCACAAGACGTGTTTTGTGCGATTGGTTGCGATTTTAAGACCAGCGCAACCCTAATTTTGATGTTTTGCACCACGTTGTTTAAAGAGCAAATCCATTTGCTCCACTTTTTGGACTCATGGGTGTGCCGGTCTGGATGTCTTCAGTGAAGAGCGTACAATACAGTTTACTTAGCAATGAAAGTAAAGGAGTAAAGTAAAGAGTAAAAGTAAAGTAAAGAGAAAGTAAAGAGGCCGAATGGAGGAAGCTTGTTCTTAATCCTTGCACCGCATATTGTTTATTTAACTGTTTTCTCGTTAGTGCAGCGTCCAGTTTTTCCACTTACAAAGTCTGTTATGCTCAAAACACACCCATAACTCATTAAGGGAATAAGCACAACCCTGTTAGACCATGCGCCGCAGTGCAAACCATATTTTTCCATTCTTAAAATAGCAAAAGTAGATTCGCCCTTAATGCTTTTTGCGCCATGCGCCTACTGTAGATCGTTAAAATAGAGCCCCTACGTGTGCCATCTTAAACTCATGGGTAATGTTTAACAAGAAGACATCCCTTACAAAAATGAATTATCTTTAAAGTAAAAGTCTAGTAACCATTGTTTTTTTTTTGTTTGTTTGTTTTTTATTGCGAGTTGATTAGCATTTGTATAACCACAGTTTTATTACAAATAACATGGTTGAAATATGGTTAGTCTAGCCAAACTATGGTTATATTCACATTACCATGCCTTTATGTTAAAATTGCGGATAATGTTAAACAACGCTGGGGATCCTTTATCCTAACTTACAGTCATTGTCAGAGCTGCACAGCAGCGATAAGGTTAATTACATTCACAAACACAGTCGCCCTGCACCTCTGCCCTGACTTTGTGAGGGAGGGCCTGAAGAAGAGGGATTAGAGGTCTACAGGAGCAAAGCATGATCCACGAGTGTGCGTTCGAGATCACTGGAAAGGAGAAAAGGACAAACAAAGGAAAGTTTATCCTTGTCCCAAAGTATAAAGAGAGAGATTCTTCTGCCTCTGTTATGTGCTATCTCTGTTATCTGTTTGCCTTTGTGCCTTGCTTTGCTTTGTTGTCTTTCTTTCTGTCTGAATATTCCCCGTTGGTCATGCCTCACTGGGGCAGTATGCTGTGTTTTTGGCCTGCGCTAGTGAAACATGGGACTTTGCACCTGTTCATGTCTCCTCTTAATGTGCCCTCTTAGCGGGGCACATGGTTACACCCTCAGGCAAGGACACCTGCACCCATGATCTTCAGCTGTCCCGCTCTTCCTCAAACCTCCAGTTATTTCCTTTGAGTCTTCTGTTGTTTGCTCCTTCTCTGTATGTGTATACATTTACACTTTCTCTCAGTTGTAATCCTTTGTTTTGCACTGGCCTTTCAAGATTTTCACATAAGCATCTGCCGCTTTCATTTCTCTTCGCTTTGAATTTTACCTTTCAGCCTGTTCATAGCAGGAGACTTCTGATGCTTTTAACTATATTAAAGCCATTCTGCTGGTTCTGTGGACGTTCCTTTTAAAGGGAGAGACTAAGTTAAAGAAAGAATGAGAACTGATTTACTCAGCCGCGTGTCAATCCAGCACAAAGTGAGATGGTTTTTGTCAGATTTCATAGAGCTTTCGTGCTTCTTTTTTTGTCCCTCCATACAGCAAAATGTATAGAGTATTGGGATGATTGGCTGTCAAGCTAGACGGAGTAAACATCAAGGTAAAAAAGTGAATATGACTTTTAAGGTTGTTTTTGCAGAAGACATGCTTTTTTGATAATACAATGAGTTAAGAATATAATGTATATACTGTACTGATGTATTTGTTTTTGATTGATTGATTGATTGATTAATTGATTGATTGATTGATTGTCAGTGAATTCACTTTATATATGGAGAAAGCAGCAGCTTTATATCATTTTACGCTCTTCAAAGGTCTCACAAATTTGAAATGATATGATAATGTAATTATGATTTTTCTCTTAATATCTCATATTTTCATTTACAGTTAGAATTAAATGTTAACATATAACCCATATATATACATATATATATATATATATATATATATATATATATATATATATATATATATATATATATATATATATATATATATATATATATTGCTTCAAAGTCTGTCCGTTCTATGTGTGGTATTGCTGTGCGTTAATAACTCAGTTAGTAACCATATTCCTTATCACTGAAGACATGTTTAAAAGAGTGTCAGTGTGTATTTTGGTTAAAATCGCCTTAGGAAAAATATTACATGTGTAAACATAATAGCAGCAATGCGCACGTGCTAAACAACTCGTTGGGTTGTTTGTAATCTAAATATGATTATTAGTTCTTATCAACACGTTGCTTGCCATGAGTTGTTGATGTAAGATTGTATTCAGTTTTATTGGCTTATATTTCTAATGATTATAATGAGCACACATGATGGCTATCACCGCACACACACTCATGGTGATCTGACAAAGCCAGATCTTGTTTACTGTATAAAAATAATACATTTAGAAATATTTATATTTATCTGCTAATATATCGGTAATCAGC
The DNA here is from genome assembly GCF_903798145.1 of Danio aesculapii. NCBI lineage: Eukaryota > Metazoa > Chordata > Actinopteri > Cypriniformes > Danionidae > Danio > Danio aesculapii. The sequence continues at coordinate 35,822,826 of NC_079440.1, forward strand.
CGTTAAATCTTTAGAGTTATCGGTTATCGATATCAGCCCAAAAAAATCTCTATAGAATATATACAAATATATATACAAATATATATACAAATATATATATATCGCAATTTACTCACAATGAAGTGTTAGTAAAACAATAGCCATGGACTTAAACAGTAGGAAAAACACTGTGGAAGTCAATGACTATAAAATATTTGTGAACGTATGCCTTTATAATTAGTTTTATAATATGTATTTATTAAGCAAGTGTGCATTAAATTATGAAAAGGTAAAATGTTGATCATGTTAAAATTGCTTTTTTTTCAAAATCATGTCTTTTTTACTTTCTCATAACAATTAAGCAACAGAACTGTTTGCAACTGTGAAAAGAAATTCAGAACCAAATAAGCATATTAGAAAAATCACTTAATTTATTGGAAATTAATTATTTACCATGGAATAAAATACAATTTCAGATGTATAGTATGAGAAAAATATTATACAAAAAATAATTGTTGCTATTACATTTTTGATCAGATACATGAAGCCTTTGTGAGAAGCAAAGACTTTTTTTGTAAACACCAAAAAACTTTACTTACTATAAAGTCAGAGAGAATTCCATAAGATCTCTTTCTCTACTGTATTTTTCATTGATTGGCTCATAACAAGAAGAACTGGCAGTCACCTTCTTCCCTCTTTCTCTTTTCCTACACACACGTTTTCATGTCCCTTATGTACTAGTTTTTCCCACCTCTATTGAACTTTATATTTTCTTTTTTTCATTTTCTCTTTTTCTTCACGATTTCCTTCCACACTCCCTGTCCTTTATACATTTATCATTCAGACTAAATCCTAATCCCATCAGTCTTTGCTTTGCTCTGCTTCCTCTCTTTATTCCCATTCTTTTGATATGTGCGATAAAAGTAAAATATAGATCCGGAGAAGTTTTATGATATCTGATAAACTTCTATGTCTTCATATTTATTCTGCCTGTGTTTTATATAAGCAGTTATGCAGTGTGGTACACACACACACACACACACACACGCATTCTCTCTATCTCTTTCTTTTTTATTTACAGATGATGACTTAGTCATTACAGACACATACTGAATGTTGCCTTTTTGTTCCTCTCTGCCTGTCAAACTGTCAGTATTGGAAGGATACACATTGTACTCCCAAACATTACAGACTGGGCCTGGTAGAATATGTAAAAAACAGGATCCGCCCTTGAGAAGTACTTTTTTAAAGTATATGTGCTATACTATAAAAATCTGTTTGCATCATGATGGGATAAAATGACCTTATTTTTAGTACCTCAGTTTGCAGTCCTGACGTTTTTCCCAGAATTGCACTTTTATCTATTGCAATTACGATTTTATAGGTTTTCAGCATTGCAAGATATAAACTCAGGAATTGCGTGTCTATACGTTGAAACTGAAAGATATTGAGTTGCAATAGTGTGGTGAAAAGAATACATTTTTCATTAAAAAGTGATACAAAATTCACATTTTCCTTAGTAATTTAGGTTGCAGAGCATATTGTTATGTTGATCACATAGATTATGTTAACCCCATTATAAAATCCCACAGGAAATACTGCACTCTATTATTCTGAGAAAAAACCTGTAAATTGTGATGTTACACTGCAAGTTGTTAACTTTAGAGAGTGCATTTTGCAAAGTCACAACTACTTTCATTTGCATTTTTATGATTTTATGTTTACAAATGCAACAAAATCTGAACTTGTTAAGAATAGCAGGTTCAATCTACAGGACGCCTGCATGAGATGAAAGAACCATCAGTAGCAGCAGGCACATATTGTCAGTATCTAGAGTATATTCGTCATTCAAAAAGTAAAATCGAAGCTAGGGCTGTATACAAACTATAGATGAAACGATTCACCGGTTGAAAATCGATTCAAATATGTGACCATTCAAACCGGTTGAAATGTTGAATGAATCGCGATACATTTTTTTGAACAGAGGGGGTGCTGTGTTTACAGGCGCAATCTTGCTTTACCTGCACTCAGCGACAAGCAAGAGGTAGGGCAGCAGAGTGAAATGACAGCATTGAGGTGCAGCACAAACTGTGTGCAATTACTGCAAAAAGACGTCTACTTACACTAACAGAACAATCAATATGATGCACATAAACCCTCAGCACAGTAAAAAAAATAAATAAATACTGTCACAGATGTTCTCGCGTAAATCCTCCAGATGCTGCTGTTGACTAACTCGCTGACTGACGGACCAATCGACCGATACCTCCACCCACTCGCTTCCCTAAACCCAACAGCAGTGTTTTCCAAAGCAATCCAGAAAAAAAAGCCCCCTGATTTTTATCACATTTTCAGATTTTACCACATTCTCACCCTGTTATTTACATGTTTATTTTATATTTTGGCTTCTGTTTTTATCTTACCTGGTTATTGGAACTGTTCTTTACCACACTCGAACCCTATCGTCACGTTCAACTTCGCTATGCATCCCAAGTCCGCCGACGTACGTTTCGGGCTACCGGACAAACTGGTAACAGCAAGAAAGCAGTCCACATGCAGGTAAGCGGTCAGCTGGTTAGCGAGAAAAGGAATGGCGTCATACCGCCTTGTAGTGTTCGTTTTAAAGACAAAATGCAGCCATACGTAGCTCTGGCTACATAATTCGCGATCTCCAGAAAGATATATAGGGCTACATTTTCAGAATGAGCCTATGTTGGAATCGTTAAGTTCCTAATACAAACCATAAACAAGTTTTTAAAAAGTTGCCATTAAATAAAAAAGTTGCATGCTTTTTTATAATACATATTGTTGATCCCTTTTGTCTCTGTGAATTTTCCAAATGTCAATATTAAAATATGAAGGCATTATTATATTTTAATATTCTTACTAGTCAGAGACTAGTTGGTTGGACAGCAAACAAAGAGGCCTCTCTCTCTCTCTCTCTCTCTCTCTCTCTCTCTCTCTCTCTCTCTCTCTCTCTCTCTCTCTCTCTCTCTCTCTCTCTCTCTCTCTCTCTCTACATTCCTTTCAACCCAGTGATTAATGGAACATAAAACACATCATTATTATATAATTTTATTTTACTGACAGCACCAACTCGACATGGTCAGTCAAAAAAGTCCCAAATTGTGTCAAACTAGTGCAGTTTGTGCATAATATACTGCGAAACTGAACCAGATCAACACTAAATAATAATGGCGCTCACATTTATAGTTTTCGATGGCCTTAATAAACTGAAGCACTTCTGAACAACTCTCCTCAGACACGTATTGCTTTCGTCAAAGGCCTTTAATGTGAACTTTGATTTATCATTGAAACATAATGGAATATTAATGGAGTATCATGAGACATCTGAGTCTTAATTTGGACTGCAGTCAGAAGCTGCTCCATGCTATCTTTTTATCTCCCACTCATTATTTCCACCAAAAATCAAAGCAACTCAACGCCTCTTACTCAAATCGAGAAATCTCCCAGGGGCCATTGCGGCATCCACCTGCTGAGGCTAGAGGTTGATTCTGCCTCCTCTCGCTCTTTGCGCAGTCCCTAGTTTGCATATGGATCCCACCGTACCTCTTATTTCAATCCCCATCTGCTGTGTGATGGTAGAACATCAGGTCCAGCTGTGTTTTATGTACTGGTCTGAACCCCCCCAATGCAGTGCTGCCACCTCCGAGCGCTCTTATCTTAGACTGAAAAAAAGCATGCAGCTGCATTAGTTTTTCATGGGCTGAATTCTTAATGTGACAGCTCAACTTCTGCTTTCAAAGCAAGGGAAAGCCAACTGAATAGTAGATGAGGACCCTTGCTGTGATTAGAAGCAGCCTGTAACTTTAGCTTTGAGAACACTACCGTCCAGAAGTTTTGATTTTAAAGTGTTTTTGCACCATTTTAAAGTTTTTTTTGTGGACAGAAACAGTATGTTATGGTTACATTTAATGCTACAATTATTTTATAAAAAATAGATTGAAATAGTATTATATCATAACTTTTTTTAACAAAGAATTTTGTTGGAAAAGTCAGCCCGAGTTATTTAGTAGTCATTTTACTATAGTCTTTTGTGGGTATTTTTGATATAGCATTTCAAGAGTTCACACTTAGATATTGTTTGACAACTGTTAGCAGGTTTGGCATGCTGTCCCGGGAGAGAACCCTGAGCTCGGAGATAGGTGAGCCCAGGGCTCCCGCCTGGTCCATAGAGCATATGCGGGGAGTACGAGATCAGGTGGTTCTCGAGAGCTCCCCGTGGTAAAGGAAGAAAGGAGGAGAAGGGGTGGATGGGGGGTTTCTTCGGAAAACGAGGATAAGAGAGTAGTTCTAGCAAGGCTACTTATAGTGAGTTGTGGTTAATCTGATTGGCTAACTAGTGAATGTAGATGAGTGGCCAGCTGCAGTCAATCATATCACGTGCTCCTCTCGAAATTAGTTTGAAAACTTCACTTAAATCCAAAGGTCCAACTTTCTGTTATACCAACTTTACTTTTGAAATGCAACTTTGTTAGACATTTAAAGATTTAACAAAAAATGAGACTTATTTTTTACCTTTTAGTGCATCTTTTTCTTGATATTGTAAACTATAATTGATTCCCAATAATACATGGTTTGAAATGTAACGTATATGTAGCACGGGAATAACATCATAACATTAGCACAGTGAATTGCATTTGGCATTTAGTCATATGGCTATTTACATAATAAAATACGATTTGAACATACAGTGGTGGAAAATAAGTATTGAACACATCACAAACAAACTAATAAGTTTAAGCTGACACAGGGAAAAAGTATTGAACACATGAAGAAAGGAAGGGGTAGAAAGGCAGTGAATGCCCAGACAGCAGGTGGAATCTCTCAGTAGTTCTTCAGCAACTCTCTGCCCTTCGTCATCATCAGTTAATAATAGCTGCTTCAGTCCAACATAGGGCTTTAATGATTTAGCATCTCAAGGTCAAGTAGTGCAACTAAATCTTCTACATTTTCAGTTGTAAATAAGACTTAATTTTCACCTTTTAGTGCATCTATTTCATGATATCGTAAACTATAATTGATTCCCAATGGTACATGTTTGAAATGTAACATATAGCACTGGAACTGTCTGTGAAAAAATCACACCTGAGTTAGTATAAATACATTTCAGTAGTTTTTGATGTGTCATTCCTTTGTTCTTACACATACAGTAACAATTTTGTCTGATATTTTTTTGTTTTGTTTGTTTTTATGTTTGTATTTTTCGTTTTTTTACCAAAATTTGGCTCAATTCCATGTCAACAACTCCTTTAGAAATATTATTCCCCCCAAAAACATGTTCAATACTTATTTCCCCACTCTATATATCTTTCTACTGTACAGTAGTTTTTATTCCTTTCAAAGCTGTAAATAACTCCAAACTTCTTTGAAAGCTAAAAGTCTTTGAGAGCCGAAAAGCATCTTTGTCTCAATAGGTGGCCTCACTGTTCTTCTTTGTTAGAGTAGTCAGACCTAGTGAAAGAGTATGGCGAGCTACAATGGACACGGTGCGAGAAAGTGAGTGTCAGCAGCTGGAAGTGACCCCTGTAATGCAGGTTATGTCTTCTATCAGCAGCAGGGGGCATGGGGCCAGAGGTTAATGGATAGTGCAGTCCTTCCCCTGACAGCCTAGTTATAACTGCCCTGTGAGAGGCATAGAAAGAGCGAGAAGGCAGAAACTATGCCACAATATGCACACGCACACACAAAGACAGAGGAGAGAGCTGTGAATCCTGTGCCTGTATTACATTTATCAAACACTCTGGGCTGCAGTGATCGGCCCTCCACTCAGTCAAAGCAACAAAGCATGTCTGGATGTCAAGCGCACACCTGCATGTCCAACTGTGTGCTTGTAATGAGTTCGGCAAAGGAAGCTGGAAATTGCTGAGATGATCAAGTAACAGTCTACCGACACTAATAATTGTTAAATGGCTGGATGAAAACATCCACTTTCTGCATGTCACGCACATGCATGAGTAGGGTTGGGTGTTGTTTTTTTGTTTGCTTGTTTTTTTGTTATTTTGGTGCTTAATCAGTACTGAATCGTTATCTGAATCGGTAGTATCTAAAACAGTATCTGAATTTAAACAAATGAGTCTCAAAACGGTCGTGGATAACATTTATGAACCAAAATGTACACAAAAATATATATGTTAATTAACAGTTTCTGCATTTTGTGATTCACAAGTGTTTTCCCTTTATTTACAGTTGTAAATTGCATTGTGGGATGTTAATCACTGCGCTGTAGACTTTTGATGTTGAAAATTCAACTCAGTTTAGCAAAGTGACTTTTATTGACATTTTAGTTTATAATATAATATAATATAATATAATATAATATAATATAATATTATATAATATAATATAATATAATATAATATAATATAATATAATATAATATATAGATAAATACGTATGTAAAATAACATAAAATGCACTGGCAGTTCATTGCAAGGTTTTTGTATCGTAATATACAGTACAATGGAAACCCAGACAATATATTCCTTTAAACTATTAAAAAATGTCATAAAAGTAACTTTTTTGTGTACTTTTAAAGGTTAAAAGTTATTGGAAGAAATATCAAGGTCACATAATATAATTTCAAATAATAAATAAATGAGAAAAATATAAAAATATGAATCACAAAATACCGAAAACTGCTAATTTCCAGATATTTTTGTAAAAAGTAACCACATGGATGTACTTTATACCACTTATTACATGGCTATTTGCCACAAAACGTAAAAATTAGGCATAAAACATTTTAATCCATAGCAATTCTTTAAATAAAAGCAAAGATGAAAGTCAAAAACTGCTGAAAGGAACATACACTAACCTGTATGTATTATTTAATCACAAAATGGCACCAAACAGTCAATAAACAGTGGTGTGATAGACAGGCATCTATATGGATGTTCATATTCAATATTCAATGATAATCAAGTTGACTTAGAAGTACCCAAATGAGCCTGTGTCGTAAGTTTCAGCGGTTGTTATCTGGGAATAGCATATTTTTGAATGTCACGACTGAACAAATCAGAATCCAAACAGCCAGGTAATAATGTAATGTGTATTTATAAAGCACAATTATTGTGTATGGCCATACACCCAAAGTGCTTCACAATCACAAGGGAGGTCTCTTCACACCACCACTGGTTTGCAGCGTCCAATTGGAGCCACAGGACAGCGGCCCCAGTGCACTAACCACAGACCAGCTGATGGTGGAGTGGACAGACAGTGATAAAGCCAATTCAGTGGATGGGGATGATAATACTAAATACCAGTAACTTCAAATTCCAGCAAATATTTTGCAGACATATGACTAGTCTGCCTTCTCTGCCAAAATACAAAACAAAATCTTGACTTACATATGACATCATTTAAACAATACATTTCACTTAAAATCTAACTTTATTGAATAGTGAAAAGCCTGATCTCATACTATACCATACTAAATATGGTATATACAGTCTATCATGAAATAAATGTGCTATCATGCACTATTTTCTCAATATCAATGATGGATAAAATGTCTTTTACTCATTTGAAGAACAGTAGCTAATATCCATTATTCCTTTCCAATGTGTGCTTGTCAACTTGTGGTGTCTGTGGTTTTTCCTATCTTTTCTTGTTGTTGTTCTTTTTTCTGTTCCTTTTCCAAATGTAAAGCAAAAAATTGCTATAGTTTAGACAAGCTAAGTTGTGCAAAAGCATCAAAGCACATACAGCATGAACACTTTAAAAGAAATAAAGCTACACACATACTGTAATCAGGCTTAACAATAAATACAAAGTATAGTTAAGTGACTCACAGTTTACTAATTCATAACGTAGGCAATTTATTTGTTCATACAAAGAAGTGTGTTTTCAGCTCTCTACATTCTATGCCCATGATTGAGCTTAATCAACAACTCGGGCATTTAGTTGGCACTGAAATCTGTGCTCTGATTCGGTCCGTTGCATGCATATGGAGTGGCTTTTTGTTTTTGTGTATTTGAAGCTTGATTCCGGATGATGATGTGGTCTTACCATCTCTGTATGTTTTTTTTTTCTTACTGGGTCAGCACAAATTGCGTCTTAAGGAAAACGACATTAGTGATGATAAATGTGTTTTATGTTCCATTAATCACTGGGTTGAAAGGAATGTAGAGAGAGAGAAAGAGAGAGAGAGAGAGAGATAGGCCTCTTTGTTTGCTGTCCAACCAATGATTTATGTCTCCGACTAGTAAACGCCACCTGAAAAAAGAAATACTCCAATCAAAGTGACAAAATGAAATACATAACAATATTTGAGTTTGAGAACGGAGGGTTGGGGGTGGATTTTTAATGTAGGTTTACTCTGAGAAACTGTCATTAATTACGCAGTCTTTACAGTTCAACCACACAACTGTGACCAATTAGTAATCCGTCTGTCTTTTAACATGTCAGAATATGCTGTAGTATGATTAAGTTAGCTTGATGATATAATTCAAATTAATTTACTCTCAAAACAGAGGTTAGTTGCTGACTGCATTAACCATAGGATGAAGAAAAATGTCAGGAACATTTCCTCCACCCCAACTTCACGGTCCAGATAAGCCTATCTTCTGGTTTTCGTCCTTTAGCTGCTGGAATGGAATAAATCTTTAGGTAAAAAAATAGGATTAGCTTGGCTTTATCAAGCTTTAAAATGTTATCTGCCCCATCTCCCACATATTTCACCATTATTTATCTGCGTTCAGAAGCAGCCTCCTATCTGACCATTCAAACTGTGAATATTCCAAATCCATTTCCAGCCTAATGTGTTTGGTTTTACATCATTGTTGCGATAAGATGTTTATTTTGACTGCATTCCATCACTTTTCCTAGCTAGAATGGGATTTCTTTGTTTCCACAAAAGCGGTGGAAGTCCTTGTAACTGCACTGTGGTGGAAAGGTAACAATGGAGAGATGCTTTGATGGTTGAGAGATGGAAGACAAGCGCCGCATGCACATTCCGTCATTTTAAATGTGGATGTTAGTGGAAGCATTATGGTCGTTTCTCTGGAGAAGGGCTCTTTTGAATTCATTTTGCTTTTATGATCAGGTTATCAGATGGAGCTGCTTCAGAGAAAGAGGGGGAGAGAATGTAATAAAATGAGGCTGTTAATTGAACCGGCTGCATTTCATAGTTTTGTGTCATGTACATCATTCTAATATGATTGTATTTTAGACAAAGGAAGTGAAAGCAATCACGGGTGATTTGAATGCTTATTGCTTTGTCAATATTTGACACTTAATGTCCATCAGAAATAATGTGTGAGTCAAGTGATTTGTAAGTTAAAAGAAAAATCTTTAATATTAAACAGTTGTATTCTTATTTTTAAAAAGTGTTTGTCTGATTGATCAACAGATCAATGTTTTTATTTATATATCTAATTTTTTTTTAATATTAATCTGTGTAATTACTATTTAAACAAAAAAATTGTAACATTTATTGATGCATTATTAAAATTCAAAGTTGTGCTTTGTTAACATTAATGAAATACTGCATTTTTGTTAAATAATTTTTACAAAAATTAATAAATACAACACAGGCTCATTCTGAAAATGTAGCCCTATATACGTTTCTGGAGATCACTTATTATGTAGCCAGAGCTACTTATGGCTGCATTTTGTCTTTAAAATGAACGTTATGTGACGGTATGATGCCGTTCCTTTTCTCACTTACCAGCTGTATGGACGGCGGTTTGTCTGGTAGCTCGACATGTACGTTGACAGATTTGATATGCAGAACGGAGTTGACCGCAACAATGGGGTTCAAGTCTGGTGAAAAACAGTTCCAGAAAGCACGTAAGACAATTGCCAAAAAAGAAAATAAAGAAGTAATTAGCAGGGTGAGAATGTGGCAACATTTGAAAATGTGGTAAAAGTCAGGCTGCTCTAAGGGCTTTTCTTTTTCTGGATTGCTTTTTAAAACAGTGCGGTTAGTTTACAGAAGGGGCTGGGTGGATCAATCTGTGCTTTTTGAAATACTATTGGTTGGGTTTGGGGAAGGGGGAGGGTGGGGATGATCGGTCAGTCAGTCAGTCAGTCGACAGCAGGTTTTACGTGAGCAGTAAGTGTGAATGGCACTTGCGAGAGAAATTTGAGATCTGGAAAAGTGTACACAGCGGCCTCTGACGGATTCGTGAAAACAAAAACTGCAAAAAAATGTAGCTCCTGGGACGTATTTGGCGATCTCCAGAAATGTATATAGGGGTAATAGAGTAATCAAAATGAGCCTGGGTTGATAAATACTGTAATAAACATTGTTTATTGTTTGTTCATAGAAGTAAATACATTAACTAATGGAATCTTATTGGAAAGTGTTACCAAATTTAACATTAAAATGCAATTCATACATATGAGGACAAACACACACATATACTTGTCTATGTAGATTATGAGGATTCTCCATAGATGTACTGTATTTTATACTGCAATAAAATGCTTTTTATATCGCCCTATCCTGCTGCTACTTCTAAACCCAACTCACAGAGCAAACTGATTAAAAAAAACTATTATGAATGATATTTAGGAATTTTAATGCCCACACAAGGCATATCTTTGTAAACCACATTAACTAAGTAATGTGTCACCCATGTTTTTATTTCGTTTTTACCCTTGTCATTATATGTCCTTGTTCTTTGTACAGTATGTATATATACAGTGCGTACGGAAAGTATTCAGACCCCCTTAAATTTTTTACTTCATTTTTTCCTTATAATGCACACACAGCACCCCAAATTGACGGAAAAACAGAATTGTTGACATTTTTTGCAGATTTATAAAAAAAAAAAACCTGAAAATTTTCATTTGGAAAGTCATGCACCTATCTGTATAAGACCTTACAGCTCACAATTCATGTCATAGCAAATGAGAATCATGAGGTCAAAGGAACTGCCTGAATATATATATATATATATATATATATATATATATATATATATATATATATATATATATATATATATATATATATATATATATATATATATATATATATATATATATATATATATATATATATATGTATTTTATAGGTGGGCATAGATAAAAAAAAATGTAATCTAGATTAATCTAGATTAATTTCGCAATTAATCTAGATTAATCTTGATTAAAATGGCTCATTTGAATTCTGCCGAAGGCATTCAGAATATGTGTGCTACCCAGATATTAAATCTTTGAGAACGGGTTTCTCGAGCCAGGTGGCGCATTAGACCAGGGGCTCATCTATGGTTTTTCAATGTGCATCACAAACTGCTTGAAAAACTGATCTACTATGATAATTGGTGATGAAAATAAATTATGTTCAATAAGATGTACTTGTGTTACTAACAGTTTAATCAGTTAAACATGAATGTTGAACTGTAGGCCTACATAAGCTCCAAACAGCGATTTCACACTTGCTTTTGATGTACATACATACAGAAAATGCTGCTTCTCAATGCCAAGTTCACAGAGCCCTTTCGATGTGTCAAACATGGAGTATGTTTACATGGGCAACAATACTTTAATACAATTTTAGTATGATTAAAACAATACTCTGATTAAGAGTCTACCATGTAAACAGAGAATTTTGATTACCTTAATGCGACTAAAGTCATAACTGAACTAAACAGAAATGGAATTAAGACATGTGAAGTATGCAAATATTAGTGGCAATACTGAAGTAAACACTGCAATCAAACTATTAACGTCATATAGGACATTTCGCCATATTTTCCGACAAGATCCAAGACACAGGCAGCTGTCAGTAAAGGACTACACACAAAACACACACACACACACAAACACACCACGAAATGCGGAAGTTTTTTTCTTTATGTTTGGCGAGCGTTATTACATTCTATAACACTCTCATCAGTCCTTGCTCCTTATTTGCGTCTAATACCCCAGTTTGTCACGGCGTTTGAATGAAATGTTCATGAGTTAAAGTGAAACTGCCGAACTGCAGTTAAAGTCAGGCATCCTGCTGATTTGATTCAGAAGTGCACTTTTTTGCAAGGCGGCTCACCGGTCAGGTATACATCCGCACTAAAATATCAAGGTGAAAGTCATCATAGCTTGCGTAGTATAGACCCAGCTCCCAACCCAACTTTGGGAATAGATTAACACCAATATTTTTTTTATTTCGCAATAAGAGTCTCGCGTTAACGCAACACGTTAATGCCGATAACGGGCCAGCACTAATATATATATATATATATATATATATATATATATATATATATATATATATATATATATATATATATATATATATATATAAATATATATATATATATATATATTTATATATATATATATATATATATATAAAAAGAAGATGTAAATATATGAATATAAAGGACTACACACTTCCGATTATGTTCCACATATCTGGTAGAAACTAGGGCTACTAGTGCATCTAAAAATAACCACATACCATCACTTTACTTAACCATTACCATCACAAACCATATGAATTATTCTGATGAAAGCTTGTTCGACTTTGTGTGCGCGTGCAAACAATAGAGAAAACAAGAGGGAGAGACAAAGGGAAACATGGCACTCGAAATGAATAGCATAGATCACAACATCAGTTGGATCTTATCTTAATTACAAGGAAAATGATCTGCGCAGTTAGGAGTGAATGCTGAAGTCAGTACTAATAAACTGTGGTGGCATTTCTCTAATCGGGCCCCTCTCCTCAGGGAAAACTAACGTCCCAGGGTAGAGGGAGTGAGCGAGTGGGCTGTCTGATGTGAAACAGGTGGGACCACGGAGGAGGTTTTTTTTCTTCTTCTTCTTTTAATTGCTTTTCGCTCATGTCTCTTTTCTCTGTGACTCTCCTGATGAATCTGTCTTTGTGCTCTAAGGGAGTTTCTTCTTTTTTGTTGTTGTCGTTTTTTATGTGTGGCCACATGTCTTTGTGTGTGTGGTTTACTGTATGCGCACCTGCACGCATCGAGTAGATGGAAATGCCAGTGGATTGTTATAGTACATCTCAGTGTGTGTTCGGTTTACACAGGAGACATTGTGTGCACTGCTTGCAAACCCACTGTATTTCCATAGTGTGAGTGTCAGTGTACACTGTCGCTTTCTCATAATTTCTTTAGACCTCCTTCTGCCCTCGTTGTGTGCCTTGCCTCTGTATTAATCAATGGAATGAGAGAGACAGTAACAAAGCAATCTCCACTCTGCCACTTCTGTCCACATTCATCAGGCTTTAAAAGAGTGCAAAAAGTACACACACACAACCACACAGTTAAAGAAAACTGTAAGGAAAAATTTCCAACTATGTTCTTTTTAACATTGTGGTTGTACTCAGCTTAGTTAATTTTTGCTGAATGCATATGAATAATTTTTTATAAAACAAACTGAACGAATATACACTCACAGGCCACTTTATTAGGTACCACTTTATTGTTCAACTGCTAGTTAACGCAAATTTCTAACCAGCCAATCACTTGGCAGCAACTCAATGCATTTTGGCATGTAGACATGGTCAAGATGATCTGCTGCAGTTCAAACCGAGCCTCACAAAGGTGATTTAAGTGACTTATAGAACGTGGCATGATGTTTGGTGCCAGACGGGCTGGTCTGAGTATTTCAGAAACTGCTGATCTAGGGTTTACAGAGAATGGTCCAAAAAAAGAGAAAAAAAAGAGTGCAATTCTGTAGGCGCAAATGCCTTGTTGATGCCAGAGGTAAATGGAGAATGAGCAAACTGGTTCAAGCTAATAGAAAGGCAACAGTAACTCTTGTTACAACTGAGGTATGCAGAAGAGCATCTCTGAATGCACAACACGTCCAACCTTTAGGCGGATGGACTACAGCAGCAGAAGACCACACCGGGTGCCACTCCTGTCAGCTCCAAGAACAGGAAACTGAGGCTACAATTCACACAGGCTCACCAAAATTGGACAGTAGAAGATTAGAAAAACGTTGCCTGGTCTGATGAGTCTCGATTTCTGCTGCAACATTCGGATGGTAGGGTCAGAATTTGGCATCAACAACATGAAAGCATAGATCCATCATGCCTTGTATCAATGGTTCAGGCTGGTGGTAGTGGTATAATGGTGTGAGTATTGTTACCTGAGCAACAATACCCGAGTATTGTTGCGGACCATGTCCATCCCTTTATCACCACAGTGTACTCATTTTCTGATGGCTAATTCCAGCAGGATAACGCACTGTCATAAAGCGTGAATCATCTCAGACTGGTATCTTGAACATGACAGTGAGTTCACTGTACTCAAATGGCCTCCACTGTCACCAGTTCTCAATCCAATAGAGCACCTTTGGGATGTGGTGGAACGGGAGATTCGCATCATGCATGCCCAGCTGCCATATATATATATATATATATATATATATATATATATATATATATATATATATATATATATAATACAATCGGATTGAATTAATCAGAAATCGCTGTTTACATGGTAGACTCTTAATCAAAGTATTGTCTTAATCGTATTGAAATCTGATTATTGGTGTTCATGTAAACATACTTAATGTGTTGCTTGTCTAGAATATGCTTCTTGATTTAAGAATTATTAGCAAAAGACAAATGCAAAAAAAAAAGAGTTTTTGCAGTGCACTGCTTTTATTTTCTGTAATTTTTAAACCCAATTATTCACATGTTCGGTTACTGTAATCACTTGATAGGATAACATCATACACCAGGATCTTTTCCCTTTTTCCCGTCACTATAGATATTAAGTAATTAATTTCTGGCAAGCCTGTAATTACGTATGCATGGTTACATCTATGGTGTAGTAGTGGAGGTGGAGGTTGAGTGCTGTGAGCTGGTAAAAGTGTCCTTCAGAGAGCTGATTAGAAAGGGAAGTAAGGAGAAAGAGCTGCAACGGCTCACTTGGTGACAAAGGAAGCAGAACTGCAATGACGATAAAGCAGGAAAATAAGTGAAACTGAAGCACTATGGAGATACACGTAGCAGGATGCTGATCCGTGTCCCTCATAGCTTCCTAATAAGAAAACATGCTAATGAAATCAATCCGCTAATAAACACACACAAGCGAAGCGTACATATTCTTCACTAGTGCCTGCATATGATCAGAGTTTCACAACAAAGGTGGTTGTTAATAGCACCTGCCCCACAGAGATTCTGTCTCAGCGCACACAAAACCTCTCAAAAGTGATGTCTAATTTAACACAATTTTCCAGTCCATTTCCGAGCTTCTAAAACTGATTAATTCTTCTCTTACTGGTGGGAAGTACAATTCACACCATGGGTTCTTAGAACTGCGTTTACTCATTAATTATTTTAACTTCTGAATCTCCTTATTCTGTGCATATTTTGGAAGTTAATTTATAGGATGTTTCAAATGATTTACTGAAATTAATTAATAATGGTATGAACTAGATTGCTTATTATATATATATATATATATATATATATATATATATATATATATATATATATATATATATATATATATATATATATATATATATATATATATATATATATATATATATATATATATATATATATATATATGTGTGTGTATATATATATATATATATATATATATATATATATATATATATATATATATATATATATATATATATATATATATATGTATATATGTATATATATGTATATATATATATATATATATATATATATATATATATATATATATATATATATATATATATATATATATGTATATATATATATATATATATATATATATATATATATATATATATATATATATATATATATATGTATATATATATATATATATATATATATATATATATATATATATATATGTATATGTATATATATATATATATATATATATATATATATATATATATATATATATATATATATGTATGTATGTATGTATGTATGTATGTATGTATGTATGTATGTATGTATGTATGTATGTATGTATGTATGTATGTATGTATGTATGTGGACGGTAATTTGAGGTTAATTTACACATTAATGGACTTCATTTGTTTCATTCAATTATATGAAGACCTCATTTAAAGAAGCCCTCATACTATAGATAGCGCTTATTAAGTAATTGCTGCATCTCTTAAGCTGACATCATATTTAACAGAGTGGACAAATTTTAATTGCTGCAGCAGGACACAGTACTATAATGCCAAATGCTTTATGTATTCTGTCACTGGCTAAGATCCTACCCATAAATTGTTTAAGTTTTGCCTGCAATGTTTTATCTTCTCTTGTGTCACGTCTTTGCTTAACCCCAAAGGAATCACAATCCTCTCAAATAATTAGTGCCTACAGGTATTTTTAGTTATTGCAGAAAAAGGGCAATTTTATGCTGATGTGCTATAGATGTAATTAAATGTACTGCCTTTGCTTTCATCTGCATGATGTAATTTGTAGATTATTTGTATGTACGCCTGAAGTTAGGGGCCATTCACACAGAATGTGTTTTTGCTCTGAAAAACACGAGACGTGGGCAATGGAGTGGAGAAAAAAATCCAAGGCCTGGAGACATTTTTTTATGTGTGTGTTTTTTTTTAGCTTTTTATTTGAGCACCACATTTTTACAATGCTGTGTCATACAGAAATGGGAGTGCAATGGTCAAACACATCTGTCTAATGTGTTCACATTGAAAAACAATAGGAAACTTGTGTCATAACATTGAAAAATTGTCTCTGTGTGAATGATAGAGGTTGACTAGTACTGGATTTTACCAAAAATTAAGCTGATAATTGATTTACCAACAGATATAGTTGTTATTAAAATGGATTCTAAAGGAAAACAAACATATAATAATGTGAAACATTTTCTTAACTTTATCGCAAAAATAAGAAAGAAAAAGTACTCTACTTGTTCAGTTAAAGTGGTTGTCAGCCCATAGTGCAAAAATATTAACAAATTATGGTCTTTAATAGAAAAGTCTTTGCTATTTTTTCCCCAAATAGATTTTTTCCAATTGTATAATTGGAAAATTATTATTACATTGTTTTATACAAACAGTGTATTGTATAGGGCTGAACGATTACTCGAAAAGTAAGTGAAATTGACATTCAGAAACTATAATTTATAGATTTTAATTGATTTTGTTAAATACTTTTACTACCGAGTCACTTGACTTTGCTGAACTGAAAAATGTTGAGCACTTTGCAGCCGGATCTGATCTTTATGGTGTTATTTTAATGACAAACGTCTTTGATGCAGTTTTACAAGTTGAGAGCACATTCATGTAATACGAGCATGCAAATCTCTTTCCTCGTGCTTCGATTTCCTCTGTTCGTGCACAAAACTTATTGCTTTCAAATATGTGTTGCCGATTTATTTTAACTTTTTTATTAAAAAAAGAGTGACTTCGTTTTAGGCAAAGTATGTTTTAAACTCAGTTGTTCAACGTTGATGTTTATTAAATAATCATAAATAGTAGATTATCATTAATAGTGTGTGTTTGCTTTAGTTATTTTAAAATCAAGTAATGCACCCGCATTCAAAAATCTCTCACTTGTAATATGTGAGCAAATTTGCTAAACTTGTTAGTGAACTGTGAGGGCAAAAATAAACAAATAAATAAAATAATTAAAAAATCGTTCATTATTCATAATCGAGTTAAAATGTTCAATTAATGGAGACTTTGATTATAGGCCAAATCGCCCAGCCCCAGGATTGTGTAAAGTAATATTTAAGGAGGGCTGGAAGTGAAATTCACATGTTCAGTATATCCAGATGCATTTCAGTTCAATAATTCATTCATTCATTCGTTTTCTTGTCGGCTTATTCCCTTTATTAATCTGGGGTCGCCACAGCGGACTGAACCGCCAGCTTATCCAGCATATGTTTTAAGGCAGCGGATGCCCTTCCGGCCGCAACCCAACACTGGGAAACCCCCATACACTCTTATTCACACACACTATGGACAATTTATATTACCCAATTCACCTGTGCCGCATGTCTTTGGATTGGTGGGGGAAACCGGAGCACCCAGAGGAAATCCACGCGAACGCGGGGAGAACATGCAAACTTCACACAGAAATGCCAACTGACCCAGCCAAGGCTCGAACCAGCGACCTTCTTGCTGTGAGGTGAGAGCGCTACCCACTGCGCCACCGTGTCACCCAGTTCCATAATTCACATGCATAATTATTCAGCAGCTTTTCTTTTACAAGCAAAATTGCTAAAACGTGATTAAACTCCCGCTGTGAAGTCAGCAGTACACATGACAAGGATGTAATTTCTACTATGGAAAATGCAAGTTTAAAATCCTAAAAAAGAGAGAGAAAATTGTGTGAGAAACGAGATGAGGAATTATGTACTGTAGGTGTTAAACAAAGAATTAAACCATCAGGAGCACTTTAATCTCCAACATTTTTCCTGAACTGCAGCTTACTTGGAGTCTACTTAAGTACAAGGTGTCAGGTTCTCAGAGACTTTGCTTAGTTGAATTATCTTGAAATACGACCCCCACTTAATAAGAATTCTTCACCTTTGCAAAGACTCAAAAAACCTGACAGCTTATGAAGACTCCAAGTATGCTGCGTTTCTAGAAAAAACAGTGACAGTCTCTAAAGCCTGTATTATGGTCAGTGTTCATTCATTCATTAATTTTCAATCTGCTTAGTCCTTTATTTATCAGGGATCACCATTGCGGAATGAACCGCCAACTACTTCTGCATATGTTTTAAGCAGCAGATGCTCTTCCAGCCACAACCCAGTACTGGCAAACACCCATACGCTCTCACATTCACACATAACAGAAAGAAAAACACGTGTTTCATTGGTCCAGTGTGGCCTGGACATAGAAAATGTTCTCATGTGCCCTTTAACTATGATCAATTACAACATTGTATGTATGTATGACACTGCGGGGAGGCCAAGGCCTTGCTTTAACCCCGTCCCAGAGAACTGCTATGTCGACCTATTTATTTAATTAAAATTGATTTTCAGTTTTCAGCTTGAGCCAAACTAGATGGTTTTTTGTTGTTGTTGTTGTTGTGGTTGCTGTTATTTTCCCCAGTTTCCATTAAAGCTTGTGCGTTACCCTTAAGGCTGTGGCTCAGAAAGAGTTACATTACAGCAGAATCCCACTGTCAGTTGATGATGTGACTGTTTCCTTGCTTGGTTGGATTTTACATGTTTTATCCCAATGGAAAAGTGAAAAAAATCCCAATGCTGGAAATCCATGAAACACCTTTATAAAGAATGCTGCTTAATGGGAAATTTAGCTTAGTTATATTTAACTAATATTTAACTAAGTAATATTTTATTTTTATTTCATTACTCTAAGGATTCAACAGACCATAGTTACCGTAATTATTTCACTGAGATGTACTATGGTTACCACAATTAAAGGCATGTATTTCTAGACATTTTTCAGATTTTGTCCATAAAAAACTGTTTTTCAGACATTAAAGGCATGTCACCAATTTTTTTTTAAATTTTGTCATAATTTACTCACCCTTGTGTAACCCAGGTCAATAATCTAGCTTGATTAGTGATTAGTTTATTTATCTTATTATTTTTACAATAATATTTAGGAAGAAATAAAAAATTTAAAGAATAATTCTTCTGCAAATAAAAAGATAAGAAGATAAATAATAAAACTTCTGAGATACTTTTAACCAGAACGGCAGGAGGTTAGCTCCGCCCCTGTTGAATTCGTGCACAGGCAGACAGAATGCGATTGAATTTGAACGAGAGCTCTATTAAAACCATTTTTCCAAGTTTTGCTACCTGGATATTCTTGGATTAAACATATATTTTTCAATTTTTATGGACTTAAAATTTTTATCTTAGCACTGCTCCATTTTTCTCCCTTGGTACTGTTTTTTTTTTTTTTTTCTTCTTTCTCTCGAACTGAACTGAACATTAAGAGCTCAGATTTTCAACACTGGGACTTTGAGTTTGAATTGAACAGTTTCTTTACTGAACTTTCCATTTAACTTTTGACATCTTCTTTATTTTGTGGTCTTACTATTCATATTACTTGTAATTATATTTCTGTTATTTCTGAATCAATTGCAAATTTAAAGTATCTGAGTGAAATTATTATTACAGACAATTTATCAAGTTTTCTGTGATTTGATAAGGTATGCTAATACATATATACTTACCCTTTTTTGCTCTATTGAGTCAAATCCCTTCTGATTGCTGGTCCAGGCGATCTCAAAGCGTTAAATACTAGTAGCAAATTGAGCACTGCTGAGTACTCACTACACTTGACTTGTTTTATCCCATTTTTGTTCTGTTGAACACACACTAATATATTTTGAAGAAACCACCACTGATGTCTTGGAAATACAAATGGAAGTTCAATTGTTGCAGGTTTCCAACATTCCTCAAATATCTTCTATTGTGTTTAACAGAACAAAAAAGTCAAAGTGGTTTGGAATAAGTAAGGGGTGAATAAATGAGTTTTTTTTTATTTTTGAGTGAAGTATCCCTTTAAAGCAGGTTGGGTTACTCTTAGTAGTACTAAACATGGCTTATTGTCAGATGATCCAAATTCATCATCGTTTAAATTTCATTCATTCATTCATTCCTTCTGCTTAGTCTTTATTTCAGAGGTTGCCACATTATTCTGTTCACTTAAAGCGCATGTCTTTGGACTGTGGGGGAAACCCACGCCAGCACGGGGAGAACATGCAAACTCCACACTGAAATGCCAATTGGCCCAGCTGGGACTCGAACCAATGACCTTCTTGCTGTGAAGCGACAGTGCTAACCACTGAGCCACCGTGCCATACGCTTAAATTTCAATAATTTAAGCACAACCACAACAAAATCAGAGCTTAACACCTCTATTTATTCATATCAGTAGTCATATTACAAAATGAGAAATCGTTTATTATAATATAATATAATAATATAAATATTGTATATTTAATATAAATTGTAGAGAGAACCAATGAAAATTAGCTGAATATTTAGATGTAATACCCTTTGTGTTGTATTTTACATATTAAAAATATGTATTTCACAACATGTCATGTGAGTATTGAGTATTTTTTGCATACAGTATAGACCTTTTTACATTGTATTTTTTATAATATATACATTAGTTATTTATTATATAAATAAAACATTCTTTAACAGTTTCTTCTAAAATAGCTGTTGATGTTGATTCAAATATGTGTTGTTGAGGTTAAAGAGGCCACAACTGTTAGCATAATTATTTCTCTATGGAGAGAGAGAGAGAAAAAAAGATGTAGTGGACTATAATGACAGGCTTGCTGGGACCTTGGTTTCTCAGCTTGCTACTATTGCACATCTGCTGTGCACTAATCAGGACAAACACACACACATACTGCTTTCCCAGCGGACCTTGGCCTCTGAAGTGTCATCCGCACACATGCACTTGAACTCCACATCTGCACCTGTTTATTCTTTGACCCATCTTTATCTCTTTTCTCATACATTTTTCTTTTTCCCCTCAATTATTCAAATGTGCATGACTTCTCATCACGGCCAGCTGTGTCTTCTTGTTATCCATTCAGTTTGTTAGTATGTACTCTTACAAAAAGTATGTATTTTATTTATTTTTTTGTCATTTTCCACATTTTTATGATCAGTTTCCTACTGTATTAGAGATGAAGTTGAACGAAAGGGTCCATGCAGAGAAATCCCCTCATGTGTTTGCCTAATTGTGCATTCAAAAATGATAGAAGAACAAAATCTTGATAAAAGGTCACAGTGATGTTGCAGATGAAATAGTACCATTATTATTGCCATCAGGTTAGATATTATTCAATATTCATTATCAATTTAGAATAATTTTTTTGCGATTAGAGTCAGCAGCGCAACATCCAATTAGTTTTTTTGGTGCACAGAAGTGTTCATGGATGATTACAGTTGAGCCACTGAAGTCACATGAAATGTTTGTGTTTCATGTTGTAGCCTTTGAATGTCCCGAGAAGGAACAGGACGTCAACATGACATCAGATTGACATTGTACCCCAACGTTGTGGCACTTTTGCTTGGAAATGAAAATGGTGTTGACGTCAAGGATCAATGTCGAACAGATGTTGCCTTTTGGTTACTTTCCAACGCAACCTAAAAACAACAAAATATCAACGTGTTATTATCCACACAACGTCAAGACAGCTTGACGTTATGTGGACATTACCAATATGACTGTCATGGAATGTGACGCTGACAAAGGAAGTGTGGATCCAAATGCAGGTTTATTAGAGAAACAGATGCATACAGGCAATCCAGAAACATAGTCAAATACACAGGCAGATGGTCAGAAGGTAGGCAGCAGACAGGAATAAACAGTAAAACAAGGTGAGGGTCCAAACACGGCAAAGCAAAACAAAGGAAACGCGTTGTGATGTCACAAAATTAGTAAACAAGACTCAGCAACAGTGTGTGCTGTCTTTATAGTCCTTGTAATCAGTCTTTGACAATCCTCCGGCTGTGTGTTTGCAGTCAGTCAGGATCAGGAACTGCTGTGTGTGTGGTGCATGACTGGAGCTTG